>NC_091832.1:103106400-103409430 GCF_037783145.1 Equus przewalskii | reverse complement strand
TTATAAATACATGTAAGAATTTATACAATATATCACCAAGAAAAAGTCAGCAATCTCGCGGCCTAATTCCTCCCTCTGTTTTGCATCTTTGTAATTTTTCCCGCTTCACTACGCTTACTCAATTTATTCAGGTCTTGCCTGTATTATCCAAACAAACCTTTTCTTAAACCTGTTTTCCACCAATATCACCTTATTTCCCGCAACTTCTCATGCCAACTTGTTTTAGTCTTCAAAAGAAAAAAAAAAGAACAGGAAGAGCCACTTTCTTTCTTCCCCTTTTCCTACTTATTTTTTCAAACAACTACACTAATAATAGGCTCTGCCTGAAATTAACAAAGTTCTAGATGTCCAGTCTTTGTCTTTTTCACTGTCTTCTCTACAACATTTTAAAATGTTAATCACCTCTTCTTTCTCTATCATTCTAATGGTTTTCTATCATCTATCTTCATTGCCTTTCAACTTCTCTAACTCATCTTTCTCTTCAGCATCTCATTGAACACTTAGGAGTCCCTTCTCTGTAATAGACATAGTCCTTATCACCTTATCAACTTTCTCATTCTGCCATTAAATGTAGATTTCCCCTCAAATCCTGTTTTTAGCTCTTTTCCTTTTCTTCCTCACCATGTTGCTTTTAAAGTCCCTATTTCCTTCCACGCCTTTCAATAGCAACTCCTTGAGAAATTTCTGTGTTCTTACGGAGACTCTCAATGGGTTAATGTACTTTTTCCTTAGACAGTTTGTGCTATAGTTTAAACTCACCTGTCCGTCACTGAATCTCTCATCACAGATTCTGCTCTATCACTTGGTACAGTGCAGCTCCAGGGATAAAGATCCTGAGATCTGCACCCAGGCATCCCTGGGCACACTCCTGACTTTGCCCCTGGTGAGCTGTGGGATAGTGGACAAGGTTCTTACCTGTGGGATATTGGATAAAGTTTCTTACCCTTTCTAAAACTTGCTTTCTCCAGTAGTATGATTGGCATAACAGTGGTACAACTTCAGTTTCATCTTAAAGACTAAAAGGAAGAGATTTCAAAGAGGTGGAAATGAATCAGGAAGTACAGAGGAATAAAACCAAATTGAACAGAATGTCCCAAGATATGGATGGTTCACAAAGACAAAGGTGAGATGAGGGCTTTGGAAAAACAATTACATCTGACAGAGAATTTGGCAATGTTTGAAAGTTAGTTTTTGTTTTATCTATATTTGGTAGAATTGTGTCTGCTACTTGCATAAAATTTTATTTTGGCTCATAGCTTAGCCACACATTTTATTTATCTCTTTCAATACAATAATTTGAATTTGAAAACAAGAGGAAATTAGATTCACTCTTATCTTCATGATTCTATCTATAGCAAAGCCATTATTTCATGTGGAAAGCATGGTGGTACTTTAGATTCATAGAGAGATTTGTGCCATAGATATATTTGCTTTGTAATATATAGTATTTTGTGTTTGTGTATTTTAATCTAACTGTTCATAATTCTTATCCCTATAAAACTGGAAATGTTTTTGACTAACAAGTTTAGAAAAGGTAGATGAATTGATTTACTGACTCAAACATGCTATACCAGCCAACATTTTCTTCAGAAATGTTCTGAGACTATAATTGAGTGAGAACAAAAAGACTCCCATTCAGTCTATTGAGAAATGAATTATTTATGAAGTTAAAAAATCCTCCAAGGTACATGAAGTATTGTTAGAAATCATTTTGCATTACAACTTTTTTCTTTGTAAACTATTGATATTTACAGAAAAGATAAATGCACATACTATATATAATACATAATAAAATATAAATATAATGAGATATAATATAAATAATATAATACTAGATATATACATCAAAATACATCAAAACTTTTGAATTAGTTTTCATGGATGAGGTAACTTTTGAAATCTTAGAACTCGGTGGCCGACTACACTTTGAAATAGTGTGAGTAATAGTTCCCTGCTTGATCATCTAGACACACGATGCCCTTTAATTATTTATCCTAAGTACGTCACATTTAAAAAAGGATACTTTTCTAGTGATTTGTTTACATTACCTGATTGATTCTAAAACTACAAATACACGTTCCTATTGTCATGAAACTTTTACTTTTTTCACTCCAGTGTTAGTTTCGAGACAATTTCAAGGGTAACAATCACTTATAGACAAAAATCTGATTAAACGGTCTGTCACTTATAGTTGTTTATTCTCAATTTGAAAAAAAAATAAGGTATCAAAATATTTCAGTATTATTTTTCCCTTTCTCTTAACTTGCCACATGTATTTATTTGTTTTCAATTTTCTCTGATTTCTGTAAAATTGTTTGTGGTGAGGAAGGAGTGTTGGATTAGATCACTTCTAACATCTTTTTTGGTTTTGACATTTTATTCTTCTACATACTTTAGTTCTCGCATCAGGTAAAGAGGTCACCTGCTTTTACTTACCTCAGCCTTTTCTTCTGTAATGTAGAATATTTCCTTGACAAAGACCTAACACATCACTGGTACTTCTAACTTTTGACTATAATAGCTTTATAAATACATAAAACCTAAATGATTCTTAGAGATCAAGATTGTTTTTTTTAGCTTCTGAATCCTTTAAAGAAAAATTGTGTTGATGCCCACCAGTTGAAGGACTTCACAGCTGAATGATTGCTCTATTGGAAATGGAATGGAGTGGCTCAAAGTCAAGCTGCTGTTTTTTCCTGTTTTATGGGGCCCTGAGAATGTTCTAAAGAGAAAGTTTGAAAATCATAGACAAAACACTGATTTTATCTCAAGCAATTTGTGTGTTTGTTTTTGTACACACAAACGCTCCTTTTTAGAATGAAGAGAGAGCCAACTTTCTTGAGATGATGCTAAGTCCATTGACAGGTTTCAAAGAAGACTGCAAGAAAGAAGCATTGCATCTAGAAAGTGATCACTAACAGCAGGAATATAGTAGTCATTACTATTACTTAACTTGCTCTTTACTGATTGTTTTTCAGATCATTTGCCTATGCTAGTACTCAACCTGCCCCCTTTTGAAGTTTATTCATGCCACTTACACAGCATTCTCATTTTTCTCCTCAAAACCAAGACACTGCCTCACCTGTTATGCAATCTTAAATTATATAAAATTTTTTCTTAAATTCCAATATAACTATTGATAAATTATAAGAATATATGTTAAACCTTTATACATTTTGGCGCACAATAATGAGATGAATAACTGTGGACGTACCAGAACTAGAACCAGAACTGTCAATAGAAGAACCAGAACACTACCACTACATTCCAAATCTGGAGAAGTCATTTGCCAGCTGTTAATCTAACCAGTTATTGAGCGTTATATTTCAAACAGTAACGGTTGTGAGTTCTCAAATTCAGTTTAATTCTTTTACAAACATGGTGGTCATTCTTCCCACTCTCTAATTATCTGTTCCTCTTTGTGATTCCATCTTTTACTTCTTTAAGCATAGTCGTATTTAGTGTTATCTATATTTTGCAAATTGTGTCATCATCTTTTAGGGTTGGGAGTGGAAATCTGTTGATTATTTTACTCATTGGTTTGTGTGCATGCTCATTGCCTAATGCTAATCTGTGTATCTCCACCAGGCCTCCACTGGGGATGTTTTCCTCTAGAAAAGAATTTAGTCTGTTTTGCAAACAGCTAGGATTTGCCAAAGACCCAGGGCAACTTTACTTCCTTTCCCAAGAGAAGAGCCCAAATCAATTAGGAGTCCCAAATTCAACCTCTTACCTAAGCAGTGGCCCAAGGCTTGTTGTACCTATGGCTTGGCTACTATGAGCATCTGCCCTTAGGGAAATTCTTCCTTTCCTGTCTACCCACAGTGTGAGGCCCCAGCTCCAACTCCAGGTATGGGAGTTTGGAGGGAAAGACACACAGCTAAATTGGCAGGATTTTTCTTTTTTTTTTTGCGAACTCCTCTAACTTTTGCAAGTCCAGGATATGTTTTTTTTTAAACTTAGGATCTAGCTTCCTTGAAGCAGGAGGCTTCTTAGATCCCCTAAACCACCGTGATGCCACGATGGAAATTCTAATCTGGACCCCTTTCAGTGCCTGTGTCTTTTAAATGGATGTGTCTATCTGACTGAGAACTTATTCCTGATATTCAGACGCAGAGTTCCAGTTTCCTATTTGGCATTTTCATTCGCTTTTCTCTGAAACTAAAAATGTATTTTGAAAAATATTAAAAAAATTATTTGAAAATGAAATTTGTTTTCTTTCAAAAACTGTTCATTCTCCCTGTCCTGTCCATTTTATTAACTCTGGAACTAGGTTACCACAGCTTTCCATACGAACAGCCCAGGTCTGTTCATCGGCACTCTCTCACATTGGCTCTTGAGCTTCGAAAATACACAAACTTGGATTATATTCCTTTGTGAATCTGACGGAAATGGAGTCGTCCTAAAATGTGCCTTTCTGCTCACAAAGAAGATTCTTTAATGCCCTAAACAAGGTAGTGGCCTTCGAGACTTAATCAGATCACTCATGTGTTTTAAACATGATTCTCATATTTCTATATATTGGATAGCTGAATCTGGAGGCTTGATATAAGCCCTTTTGGATAAGTTCGTGGGTCTTACTGTTTTAAAAATTGCCTAATTCTAAAATGCATGTCACTTCACCATAATCTGAACTTTGTTTTAGATAATTCTAGAGGACATCAATCTCAATACTTCCAGATTATACCAGATTATAGTCAAATCTTAAAAGCAGCATTCATTTGAAGGATTGCGATAACTCCATTAAATATAAGGATAATATACATAAAAACTGTTTGCAGCCCATAGCAAACTATGGAATAATTAAAGAATTATAAAATCAGAAACTAACAGCTTATTACAAGATATAACAGCAATGTAAATGAAAACAGTTTAATAAAGTTGGCGAATATGAATTAAATTTTTCTGTAACTCACGTGAGTAAACTAAGTGTCCTTGACAGATTTTTTTGGTATCAATAACTTCAAGTATAATAAGCTGTCAAATGTTTTAGCCTGGAGTCTATTAAGGGAGACATCTTAGCTAGGATGGAAGACAATAAAGATGAGGCCATATGGTCCAAACAAAAAACTCTGTGACACACCTTTGGGAAAAGAAGAAATCAATGTGGGATCAAGGATATCATGCTGTAAGCGTTTTACGAATAGATGGACCAGAAAATAAAAGGAGAACGCCACAAGTTTGCTAATAAAGTGACATTGGTCTAGATACAAGAAGCTGAGGAAAGTGGAAACGCATCAGAATAATTCTGGTTGCAAATAACCCCAAATCCAATTTAGAATGGCTTACCTACCAAAAGCGGACCTACTGACTCTCATAAATACAGCAGCGTGTAGCGTTGTTAAGGATCTGCTTCTCTTTTGCTTTGCCTTTGGGGATAAAAGCTTCCACCCCAGTCAAGTCTCCTTCATGGTCACAAGATGCCTGCAAAGATTGATACCAGCGCCAAATGCCTCCTCACTGATATCCACAGAGGGGGTGTGGGAAGAGAACTTTCTGGTAGTTCTCTTGAAGAACAAAAGCTGCTTTCCTAAACATTTCACTGCTTCAGTTGAGTCATTTGCCCATCTCTAAATTAATCACTGTGGAAGGGGATGGACTTTGCTGAAAGGCTTAAACCAATCAGGGTCCACCTTTGGGGTTGAAAGGAGGGTCATGGACCCTTCACACTGGGAAAAGGATATATCACTCAATGGAATATTGAGAACATTGGACAGAAGAAGGGGAAACAGTTTTGGCGGATACAAGCAGCAGGTGTCCACCACTGAACAGAAGAGATGATTGAGTCTGAGTGCAATTTTTCCCCAAGTGTGTACTTCTGTTAAAGCCTCAGCCCTACTTCCCTTTCGTGTGCCTGCTTCTTCTCTCTTATAGAATGCCTATATGGGTACTGGTTAAAAGCTGGTCTGAAGCCCAGGTGTGAGTTCAAAACCTGGCTCCATTGCTGCATGACCTGGGGCAAATTACTTAATTTCTCTGTGCTTCAGTTATTTCAAATTATATTGTATATAATAATAGTACATACCTACTAGAATCATTATGAGGCTTATATGAGTTAGTTCATGTAAATCATTTGGAACAATGTTGATTATATAATTATTATTAAAACAAAGCCTATTAAATGGTTGCTATAGGAGATAGGCTTTTGATAATGGTATTTATGAATGTGTGCACAGTGCTTCCCTCTTATCTGTAGTTTAAGTTACCTGAGGTCAACTGTAGTCTGGAAATATTAAATGGAAAATTTCAGAAATAAACAATTCGTAGGTTTTAAATTGCAGCACTGTTCTGAGTGACCTGCCTGGGTCATGAATCACCCCTTTGTCCAGCACATCTACACTGTCTGTATATGCTACCCGCTCCTCAGCCAATTAGCTAGGAAAAAACATAGTATGTATAGAATTCAGTGCTATTTGTGGTTTCAGGCATCCACTGGGTGTCTTGGAACATGTCCCCCATGAATAAGAGGGTACTACTATATATGTATCTATGTATTTTATATATAATATAATATAATATGTAGATTATAGGATATAGATTAATCTTTAAAGCATTTGTCAAACAAAAATCTTTCTTTTTTCCTATCATCATTTTGTTTAAGCTTTTTATCTTCGTTTTAGTAATTCATCAAGTTTAAATTGTCTTATGTTGATGCAAGATTAATTCTTAATGTACATATTCCTATTTACCTCTCTTCCATTGCCAGCATTGCTCAGGAATTAACTTCTATTGACTATCCTAATATTCAAAGCCTTTTAGAAAATTCTTCTTTCCAAACCTTCATCCTCACACGGTCAAGTTGGACTAATTACTGTTCTCCACGGTCACACATTTTCATGACTCAAGGTCATTTCTCATGCTGTCTTCTGTTCTTTAAATGTCTCTTTTTCTAAGTGTGTGTTAAATAACACCTCCTCTGTATAGAATTTCCAAATTTCTGACAACCAGATGTACGTGAGAAGTTATTTTAATACAACTTCAATGACAGAATTTAATTAACTAACACTCTTCATTCTCTCTCTAAAACACTCAGCTATTCCATGCATATGTATCAGCCACACGCCCAAGCCCAAAGACGTTTGCACAGTTGACTCATGTATTTACAAAGAGTTCCTTGTCCTTTTTACTTCAAATATGGCAATTGTACTTGTTATTGTAATTACGAGATTAAATTTCTTGTTAATTGATTAAATTTACACACAAAAACAAAGAACATTAATATTCAACAAAATTAAGTTGAGTTTTTTTGAAATATAAGGATGGGACTTATATTAAAGGCCAGGAAAAAAGCAAAACAAACAAAATCTAGAGTTATTTTGCACTCAGATTGTTACATCAGTATTTTAGAACTCTTCATAGAAATGGAGATAGAAAATTCTAGTTTGTGGCTTACGACTACTCTTTATACAAGGAAGACCTTGTAAGACATAAATAGAATACTCCTACTCACAATAAAGTCCTCATCCTATGTTAAAATGTAGGCAAATTAGTTTCCCTCCCCGTTTAAAATTGAACTTAAATATATAAGGTAAGTATGTATTTTAAAATAATTCCTTGCTTTAAAAACATTAGTTAATCAACTTCTTGTACTGATCTCTCATATAAATCACCAGCAATTATTTTATTACATATGTTCTATTTTGTCATACTTAATTTGTTAAACGTGCAAGAGCAGGGGATATAAGAACAGTAAAATAGCTCTTCCTTAAATGAATTCAGATTTATTGAAAAGACAAGTATAAACATAACCACAAAGTATTGAGGTAAATGCAAATAGAGATTTTCGAAAACTCCTATTGCTCTGTATCTTTAGCAAATCCTCTTCTAAACTGTGAATTTATTGAAGGCCAGTGTCGTTTTCACTCTATATTCTGCCAAATAAAGATTGTTGAACGGATGAATTGAACTCAAGTTGAGACAAGTTAACGAAGTTGATGAAAGTTTATAACATCTAGAGAGTTGCAAAATGTGGAAATCTTTTGAACCATGCATAGATAAACAAGAGCAGCTCACCTTCTTGAGTGTAGCGCAGCTTCATGCAAAAACTGTAGTTCGACAGTTCCTTACGTTTCCTGTATTGAATAATATTAGACGTTGATTGAGTCCTTACCAAGATCCAAGCACTAGTCTAAACGTTTTACAAGTATTAACACACTTAATAACATTAAAACCCTATGAACTGAATTCTATTATTCACCCCACAAAAAGATGGGATGATTTGCCGAGGTAACAGAGTACATGCAAAACCAGGATTCAAACCCACACAGCAAGGCTCCAAAGACCTGACCCCCAACTTCTACTGAGTACTTGCTCAATCAGCAGGCAGTTACTGAGGGAGTGCTTGTTGTCAATTACTGTGCTGCATTTTGGGGTAAAAGAAGGAATAAAATGTAATCCCTCCATTTTAAGAATTTATAGTATAATAAAAGGAGGTAAAATAAACAAATATGCAAAAATGGTACAGGTTTTATTTTAGATAGATTCACGAAAAGTACAAAGCAAAGAATGCTAATCTACTGGGGACATGTGGCATGAAATAGAGTTATATAAATGAGAATCTTATTACCGTGTGAGCTTCAAAGAAAAGTTAAGGAACTCGTTCATCCACGATCATTGACTTAAACAAAAAACAAATGGAGAATACAGTTACAAATCTATAGATTTGTTTTCAATTTTTAGGGATATCTAATGTGCAAATATAAAATTCCTCAAACTCTCTGTGGCTTTTACAAATAATATGAAATTTTGCAAGCTGTTTTATCACGTGGACTGGTGCCGCTAAAAAGAACATGCTTCTGTGATATGATGTGTGGTAAATAGATACTAATTTACCATATGTTGATTTATTGTGAATCCACTATAAATTTTAATCAGGGAGTAGAAGGATCCATCTCATTCTCTTAAAACCATGCAATAGCCAATACAAATTGCCTGAACTGGAGGAAAAAAGACTAACTTTAAAATTTATTTATATTGCCAGCATTTTATTTCTCTGTAAAAGATGAATTTTAAAAGGAATGCTATCAGGAGAGCAAAATGCCAAAACATATCTATTTTAAGCATTGCCAAAGGAAGTAAAAATAAAGTATGTGCTGACATTATGCATAAAACTTTACTTTAAAAAATATTTATTGTGCTTATCACGCTGCTTGTGTTTAATAATTATGAAAGAAATGAAATACTGACAATTACTTTCATAGAATATTGTCAAAGAGTTTGAAGCAAAACAACACATGGTCCCAGCTGTAAGCATACACACTGCTGCCATGTACAGGAGGACAGTTTTTGTAGCATAATATAACCACTAAGTTCTAACAAGTCAGAAAAATGACCTGCTTTTATTTCACTTTTAAATATAGACATTGTTTGAATTAAGATTTTCAAACTTCTTGGTGCTGAGCATTTTTAGTGAATGGTAACCCATTGAGTTAATCAAACATCTTAAATTTTATATCAGGAATTGATGTAGATGAAGTTCTAAATGAATTTCACTCTGCATTAATACAACTTAGTGTGCAGACCAAGCATAATGTTCTAAGGTTTCATACATGAATGCAATCTGCAGATACATCGTGTGTGTATCAGGGGTTGGAGATGGTTAATGAGCATGTATTTTCATTTTCAGCAGAATGTCTCTAAGATCAAGGAAGACAGTCTTACAGAGTTGGGACTGGGCTTATTGCCTGTGTCGCTCTGCTTGGGCTGCCATAACAAAATACCATAGACTGGATAGTTAAACAACAGAAATTTATTTTCCCACAGTTCTGAAGGCTGGAAGTCCGTGATCAGGGTGCCCACATGGCTGGGTTCTGGTGAGAGCTCTCTTCCTGGCTTGCAGTCTTTTCACTGTGTCCTCTCATGGCAGAGAGAGAGAAAGAAAGATCTCTCTTTTCCACTTCTTATAAAACCACCAGTCTTATTGGATTAGGACCACACGCTTATGACCAGATTTAACTTTAGTTACCTGCTAAAAGCTCTATCTCTTAATACAGTCACATTGGGGTTTACAGCTTCAGCATATGAATTTGGTGGGGGGAGTGATCTCAAAATACAATGCTTTGTAGGATAAATAAGTATAAGTTTATCTCACTTTCAAACCTAGGAAAGGGGGATTCCCATTTAGGTTCCTTCCCTTTCTCTAAAGCCTGGTCATTTCCTATCATCTCCTCTTCCAAGCACCTTGGTCCACGGCTCCATCTTGTTGGTGTTCACACACCAGACAGGGTGAAATGTTTCTTAGCAGATTTGGACAGATCGCTTCCCTTGTCTTGTCAATTCATACATCTCTGGATGAGGAAGTCTCTCTGCTGCTCAGACTCAGGCTGACTCTAAAGGGAGCTGGCAGTGGGCTCCAGACCTCTGAAGGGGGTGATGGTTAATATTGTTAATGCTGGGATTCCAGTTGAGTCACCTGACAAGTTAGAGGTGCGGCCTTGCTAGTTACCTGAGAAGGAAGCCCAATATCACCTGGGCAAGGCACAGATGAAGGAGCAAATTATTCCTGTTAGTGTGATTTTGACCATGCACTTTAAGAAGAACGTATTTTTAGAAGCATTTGGCTCAATCAGCCATAATAGCTGTAAACAGTGCCAGCTCTAATTATTTCTTACTCATTTCAGTTAACTCCCCTGATAGAAGGATGATTCGTGTCTGGTTCATCCTATCCCACTGTGGATCAAGAATTGGCATCTCTGTCTTTCATTCTGCCTGTCTCCTTCTGAACTGAGCTCTCGAATTTGTTTCTATGCTCTGCATTTGCTTTTACACTTTGGTGATACTTAAGATATATATTCTGGGGGCCGGCCTAGTGGCGCAGCATTGGTTAAGTGTGCACTTTCCTCCTCGGTGGCCTGGGGTTGGCGGGTTTGGATCCCGGGTGCAGACATGGCATTGCGTGGCAAAGCCATGGTGTAGTAGGCATCCCACATATAAAGTAGAGGAAGATGGGCACGAATGTTAGCTCAGGGCCAGTTTTCCTCAGAAAAAAGAGGAGGATTGGCAGCAGTTAGCTCAGGGCTAATCTTCCTAAAAAAAAAAAAAAGAGAGAGAGAGAGAGAGAGATATTCTGCACCCTCTACCAGAGAGAAATTTTCTTATTGGGGTGTGAGAAAACAACAGATTTCTCCATTGTATACCGAAGTGACATTACTGTGTGATACAATTTAGTGTTAACCCTAGATGAGGCTACTTAGGGGACACTCCTATTTAACCATTTGTCTATGACGCATAGGCTATACCATCATCTTATCTCAAGGCAGTATACACTTTTGATTGGATTTTTTTAATACCTTCTTAACATCTTCTTGGCTTCTTTCCCATCAACCAACTTGAATACTGCTACTCAAGATATCTTTTTAAAAGATAGCTTGATTGTGTTACTTGCCTACTCAAAAGCATTCAGTGAATCCCATTGTCCTAAAGATTAAAGCCTTGCTTTTTAGTTTTGGATTCTATGTTTTCCACTAACTGGCCCCTCACTTTACTAGCTTTATTTTTCATAGTAATACAAGATAAAACTTCCATTCTGGCTAATATGGGCTACTCAGTCTTTCCAAATAGAATTTCCATCATGATCCACCGCATCTCCTTCCCTTTTTCCTCCTTCTCTGCTTGGTCTTCTTCTTTGGGTTCTCAGACAGTCCATCACACTCCTTCTTTCATTACACAGAGGCCTTTTTGGTCTATGCAAGTTTCCACTCTTGCTTGGATTTATTTTTTCCTCATATCACACCTCTACGCCCAGTACCCTTCCTTTTTGCTCATCTAGATATGTTACCTGTTCCGAGTTCTTTACTCATCTTCACTTCCCAGGTCTCATAGCATTTTTTGAACTTGTTTTTCTTAACGGAGTATGTCTTTGAAGAGTTATCATAGAGAACCTGCTTATGATACACTTTCTGAGATATTTAGTGTTTCTGATAACAGATTCAGTGTGTCTCCCAATTGATATGATGGTTTGGCTGGTTATAAAATTGTGAGTTTAAAATTTTTTTCCTTCACCAAATGGAAAATATTGCTTTGCTATTTTCTTTCATTCAACGATGATGTTGAAAATATGCTATTCTAATTCCTTTGTAGGTGATCTCTAACACACTATACAATTTTGTGTGCTTAATTGTTTGAATTTCACTATAATGTGTGGTTTAAAAAAGTATTAATCTTGTTGGGCTTACTGTAAATCTTTCAGTCTGAAATGTTAGATCTTTCTCTAGTTTAGAAGGTTACTGGTCTACATTTATCGAATTTCCTGTACATTTATTTATCTTTTTTTCTCTTTTTATAGGGCACATATTTTGATAAATTTACTTTTATATCTCATATCTATTAAGTTCTAGTTTGATTTAATGAAATCATTTCCAGGTTTTTGTTTGTTTGGTTTTGTCAGCTGCATCGCTCTGCAATTCACTTCACCTACTGAGATCCTTTTTGAACTGTTACACCTTGAAAACTGTTCTTTATAATATCTTGTTTCTGCTTCACATGTTAATTATCCATCCTTAAATTTTGAAGATTTTAGTATGCCTATATTATATCCTTTACTTCCTTCTGATTAATTCTGCCTTGTCTTGAATTAAGTATTAAGCTGTGGTCTTTCTACAGCAGAGTCCACATTCCTAATGGGTTGTTATTTTCCCTGTGAACTCATATTCCCCTGGAGGGGTTGGTATCTCAATTGATGATGTGCACTTGGGTAAAGGTTCTAAAGCCTATAGCCTACTGTATGCCACCTGTGATAAATTTAGGGTATCTATTAGAAGGAGGAGATATGCCTCAGTGCAGAAAACTCATGTGTTTTAATATATACTTCTGCTGAGATTCAATTTTTTTTTTTTTCCAAGAGCTTCTCCTTGAATTATAATCATTTACCTCCTAGGATGTGGAAGGACAGAGTGAAAGGAAAACATTCTCAGGGTTGGTCTGTCTGCCTGCACCCGTTTTAAAGTCTTTCTGGCCCAGCCAATGTGAAGTTTCCTCGCTGCCCTAGACTGCTTACAGAGTTCTCACTAGCAGGGCCTTCATGGTGGCAATGGTCCATCCATAGCAATGTGAACATGAAAAAGAGAGCATTTAAAGTAGTCATTTTCCACCCATTAGTGCCTTCATCAGCCCAGCAACTTCATATTTGCAGACCATTGAGAGTCCCAGAGATCTCTCACACGTGCCTATGTTAGTTTTATAAATCTATCCAGCTCTGGATTTTCTGACATCTCTAGCCCATGTTAGCAGACTATCTTATCAAAATCCTACTCACTGCTCAAGGCCTAGCTCAGGAGCTACCATTTAAAAGCCATACTTAGTCAACCACTTCTAGCAAAAGTAGTTAATCAGAATATTTAAAAAAATGTTTATATCTCAGCTGGAAAGTGTGTATATTTAAGCTGAAATAGTGATTAATATTCTAAGCAATATCCATTATAGAAGAGACTAAAATACTTATTCTAGTCAGGTTACACTGATACGTAAGGAAAGGAGTCCAGAGAGTATGTTCGTGCTTAGTTACATAAGAAGCCTCAAAATAAGGAGAATTTGGGGATCAAGTTGCTCATCTGTCCTAAGGAGAAAGCCATTTCCCCTGAAACATTTGTTGGGCTCCTAACCTGTCCCAGATCTATAACAGAAATTACTTTAACCTTTGAAATAGGTTGACGAGGTCCATTTCTCCAATGAAAAGATGATAAAACTAGTGGATGGAGAAATCAGATAACCCACGAAAGCTCACAGGGCTAATAAATAACAGTGGAAGGATTTAAATCTAGGTGTTTCATCTCTTTCCCAAGTAGTGTGAACATCCTCTAACAAATAGTTCCCTAGAACTGATATGGATCCATGCGAGTCCAAACTTGAGGAATTGACTCTTCCCGCCACTTGATGACCTTCCTCCAGTTGCAGACTGTTTCAGGCTTGTAACAACGTTAACAAAAAGTGCACAGTCAGGGCAACTGTGAGAACTTAGTTCCCTTCAAGTTCAGTTTTAGCTTCTAAGGCAGAATCAGAGTTTTGCTGATCTGCCTAAGTCATGTGCTTCTATTTAAAGAGGCTTGAATTTAGCTGAAAAGTAAAGCAGGATGCATGAGAGAGGTGGTTAGAAATGTTCTTTTGTCTTCCTTTCAGAGTCCACCATTTTGTCCAGATCAGGTCTCTGCAGTTAGGGGACCAGATAAAGGGAATAGACAGCCAAATTCTCACTACTATTTCACGTAACAAAGACGATTTGAGGAGTTTAACTAATTGAAGTCGGCATAAGTCATAGTGACATGCATTTTGAGACTAGTGGAAAAAAGTTACATTATTGACATTAATATTGTATTACGTTATTACATTTCTGACTTTGAATCTTTACTATCCAAATTTTATTTTATCATAAAATTCAATACTATTCTTGAGTCCAATCTTCTACCACCACAAAAATGAGTTTCTTTAATGCAACTTGTGAATTCTATTACCTATAATAAAAACACATCTGAAGCAATTGTTTGAAAAATATCTTAAGCTGAGAACTATTTTGCATTTTAATTTTAACGCTGAAATTCTTCACTATTTTTAGAAACTCTCCATACACAGGCTCATATAATGACAAGTTGCCTGTTTCGCCTGCAATCTCACTATAGGAGTTGATTGTTTTAAGATAAAATGGTAAATATAAAATATAAACAGGAATTTTTGATAATTTAAAAAATCCGTTTTCTGTAATCAGCTGCAAAGGAGATTAATGTGCAAATATAGTGATAACTAGCAGACAGAATTTAGCTGCTGCTCTGTAATGATTACTCGTTGTATCTCTTTATCTCTGATGCTGGCTATTGCAATTAAGGAAGGAGGTTCAATGCCACTCAAGTTCACAGGACCTGATCTTCAATTTTATGGGTTGAGAGACTAAAATCTGTCAGTGTCATCAGAGTTTACCTGTATTGCAAGCCCTAAATCATCCTAACAAAACTCAGTCATGACTGATGCATGTATCAAAATGCCAATAGAACGTGTCTCAATTCCTTGACAAGGGTTAAATGCTCATGTATAATACCCATGCCATCTCCTTCTTGGTGTCGGGGTATCTGGAGAGCAAACTGTAATCAAAAGGTAGCTTGGGTAGTGGCAGTGAGAAAGGAGAGGGATAAACAGCTCTGCACAAGAAATAAACAGAAATGGAATGGGCGGAAGTGTTACAAAGCCAGGGGGTTTAAGGAAGTTCACATTATTTCAATCAACGGTACTAATTGTATAAATTCTGCTGTATGATTGATTAAATAGAATTTACTAGACTACTGTAAATATTGCTACTTTACTTTTGTCTTTTACCTGAGAAAATGTGTTCAGATTTAAGACGGCAATGCATGCATCCAGGTTATACGTTATGGAATCGCTCTCATGAGAGCTTCAGTTTTCCTTTGTTCACTTTGAATGCTTTGTCTCATTCACTTTAATAATGACATAAAACAATCCAAATATAAAATGAAACTAAAGAAGAATTTGTTCTACTGATTTTCATTAAAAAATGAGATAATCCTTTTTAATTCAGAGACCACATTACGTGATCAGATTTTCTTCACTTCTCTTACCCTTTCCATTGTTTCCTGTGGCCATACAATTTTTCCCTTTGTTTCTAGCTTGATTTGATTTAAGCATGAATACTACTAAAACTCCTTCATTATTTAAAATTGTTGCTTATTTTTATTCTTTTGTTCTATAAATGCATCTAACTCAAAACCAAGCATGTGTGTTATTCATGCCCCAAACTGCCTTATTAGAAATACCCTATTTTTGGACTGACAGGATGCTACACTAAATATGTTATTTGCTCCCTTGCTTAGCTGCATTAAGCAGCAAAGAGCATTTGATTCAGCATAAGGCAGCTGGTGATATGAATGCAATGTAACCCACTATCATGGCTATAAAAAAAGACAGATTAAGTTCATGACTGTAGCCATAACCTTGGTCTAATAAAATAAAACAAAATAAGGCCGATTATAGTGTGTTTATTGCCATCTGTTACTAAATACTTCTTTTGGATGATTCTGGAATGGCTTCATAGCCTTCACACTGAGCCGGCTGTCTATGAAATGCAAAACTCAGAGGAGTTAGAAAAACGTTCAATGAATTCACGTAACACATGCAAATCATCTGTGTTCGGACATGCCATACTCTCAATTTATGCTCTCTGAATTTGCCCTGAATGTGATTTCTATCCTGCTGAGAAGCCAGCAAGAGTTTGTGAATGATCCTTTGTTATATTCTACATTTATACGGAGCCTATGACCTTTACACAATTTAAGCATAGCTATTCTTTATCACTCATCTTTGAAGAAGCAACCCCTCTAGTTTATGGAGGATAAAATTAAAACACAGGCAATGTGCAATAGATTATAGCACTGAGCTAGAACAGATCAAAATAATGTATCTTCATGGTCCCAGGAATAATGGTTCACCAACAGGGCAAGAGTAGCCTCCGTGACATCCCAGTCACAGAGGAGCCTGTAGACACTGCTTGGTGAGAGACAAGACTGCTGGATTTTGCAGTCATTTGAAGAGCAGTAGAGATAGAGTAAAAAAAAGAGACTAATTTCTTCCCATAAGGAATCTGTGTACTTTCCCCACTTTATTCTGAGCCCCTTGCAATGGACCTTGTCCATTTCCTTAACACTGTATAATGCAAAAATAAAGCCAGCATACAATTTAACATCTCAAACAGGACACTTTCAAGAGTTAAAAGATGGGAACTATTGAAAATTACAATGGGACAAGAAGTTCACACCAAAACTGTTGGGGCCATCAATATGAGATGGATGACATACTGTTTTAAATTATTTTTGATCCAATCTTTCTTACTTTATCCTCACTATTTATCCACTTAAACTTCTAGCCAACTTCCATTTATTCTTCTCTTCTAAATAGAAACCATGCTAAAATATAAGATTTATCAATTTTTGTTCCAAAGAATATTGCCTGTTATATACTCAAAAATTGAAGAAAAGTGAAAAAAAGATAAGCAATCATCATACTTTCTTTTATTTAAATTTCCGATTAATGGAAAAATGCACATATGTGTGTGTACATCTATGTATGTCTCTGCATGTATATTAGATATGTGTACACATAATTTTTCTGTCTTGTATAGATGTCATTGCTTAACAAAATATGTTTCATCACTTGCTAAATGACGTTTTATACTCACTATTAACCTTTTCAAAAATGATACTCTCATGGTAAATAATTTATTTGAACTCAGGAGTCAAGCTGGGATACCTTCCCAGAAAAAGATATAAAATATTTGTTTGTTTTTTAAGTAGAATATATGATTTGAATTGGGGATGAAAAATATCCAATTACTGGCTCTAGAATCCCATGGGAAAATAAAAAGCAAAAACAGAAGCCCTGTTGCTAGAACTGGAAAGAAGGGCAGAAGAAGAATAGGATGAAATTTACTTCAATTCTGAGCCATCTGACTTTAAAAATTAATGCTTAAATTTCTCCTGATTAAGGACGCAATTGGTCCTGAAACCTGAGACAGATCTGTTTACAGGTGGGAGTCCAGTGACTGCAGTTTTGGAGTGAGGATGCTATGGGGCTTGGTGACGGCAGAGTTAGCCTATCGTCTATTATGGGCTATCAAATTTAAATCTCTTTGCCAATTGGCCTTATTCATATTTTTTGAAATTTATTATTTTAAGGCTATATTTAAGATAATTTACATCTCTAGAAGAGATCCTTGGTGTCAACTTATGTGTATATATTATCACTATTATACCACCTTTTGAATTTGCCTGATGAGAAGTAGAAGCAAAAACTTTCCAGTAGACATAGAATGTGAGAGCTGGAAAGATTCAAAGATATAATTAAATCTATTCCTCTCAAGTTATAGGTGACAAATATGATGTCCAAAAGTTTAATTGATTTGCCCAAAGCCACAAAACTAGCTCATGGCAGAACTGGATCCGGATTCTGAGTCTCTGGAATCCTGATCCAGTCCTCTCATCTGTATATCATAATGTATCATGTTGTCCTCATGTGTCTACCCTAGAAGATGCCTCCTTTTTCTTCATCTTTGTACATCTGAAGATATATTTTGTTAGCCTGCAGAAAGTCTGTGCCATTTTATGAAATGCTGGAGCAATGCAAACACCACCCATTTCTAATACATATGTAAAAGCATATATATAAAATATATGTATAAATACATACATTGTATATAATAAAATATTTAATATATATAAAATGTACATATTTTATATTTTATAGGCATATTTTTATACATATATATAAAATGTAACCACTGTCAATATTATATGATAAGAGCGCCTAGAATTCTTTTAATTTAAAATAATCTAAGTACATTTTTATTATGTTTCCACTCTAATAAAACGTGTCTGGCCTATAGAATTTGTTTTACTTTTAATTTATCCATTAATTCATTCAACAAAGTTATAGAGCTCTTGTTATGTGCCAGATAGTCTTCCACATGCTAACAAAATTGTAATTAAAAAAGAAAAAGACAATAGCTATGCATCTATTTCTTAAGGAACTTACATTCTAATGTTTTTCTCTCTTCTTAGGGGAGGAGGCATGAAATTTTCCTTTCAAAAGGAAAATTGAAGAATAAAAACATAGCAGTTTAAACCATGACGTAAAAACAGGTAGTTTATGTGATTTTCAGAGTGAACTAGGGTGCCACATTAGATTTGATTTACTAGACAGTCACCTTAGTTTGAAATTTTTAGCTTTTTAATTTTCTTCTCATTTTATTACAAGCATTTTTCTTTAATTTAATTGAAACACATATAATATTTAAATTCATATTAATAATTAATGTGTTCCAGAATCCTCTAACTCCATACTCTTATGTCCACTTTTGCATATTGAAAACATGTTAGACAGTTTGCCATTTTCCTTTGTCATTGCATACAATGGGACACCTTAACCATAAACTGTTTCATTTAAAATTTTTCATATATATTGAAAAATTTTCTATTTACAATATTGCACAAATGAAAATTCTCACAACTTCAGGTTCTTCATTTTCACAAACTATTGCTAATCTATTAGGCATCATCAGAATTCATAAAATATTATTCAATTTGACAGAAGAAAATGGTTTCTTGCTGTTTTGATTTACATGTTTTTACATGAGTGAGATCGAATACATTTTCATATGCTTATTGGTCATTTATGGTATTATTTTTTTGTTTTTGGTAATCATTTATTTGCCCATTATTTAGGATAAGAATCGTGGTTTTTCAATTTTCCAATCTGTGATACACGTTGTAATGTTTTTTCTTTCCACCTTATTTTTCTTACTCTTTATCACACTTTTGGTAGAAAATTTAATTTTTTCATGTATGTAATGTTGTTTTCTTCATGAGTTTTTATTTTGCTTAGAAAAACCTCTGTCTCCAATATTATAAACACTTGCATTTGTTTAGAAGTGTCAAATGTTAACACTTACATATTTACCATTTAAATATCATTTGGAATTTATTTTGTATAAGAAATGATACAGGATCATAACTTTTTTCAAATGGAAAATAAATTACAACTACAGGTTAACAAGACTAAAGGTGTATGATTAATAAGATTAAAGTCCAAATATTCATTCATACTTGAAATCTTTTAACTGAATTAAAAATATGCTTGATATTAAAATTTATTCTTGGGCCGGCCCCGTGGCCGAGTGGTTAAGTTCACATGCTCCACAGTTCACTTCAGCGTCCCACAGTTTTGCCTGTTCAGATCCTGGGTGCTGACCTAGCACCGCTCATCAAGCTATGCTGTGGCAGCGTCCCACACAGCACAACGATAAAGATCTACAACTAGAATATACAACTGCACACTGGGGGGGCTTTGGGGAGAAGAAGAAGGAAAAAAAAGATTGGCCCCAGGTGTTAGCTCAGGTGCCAATCTTTAATAAAAAAATAATTATTCTTATTTAAAATTTTTAAGCTAAAGAACGAATCACAAAAATAATGGTTATTGACTATTACATGTTTACTACTGAAAATGACTGGTCATACAGAGGAGAGGTCCATTACATAATTACCAACTCCACCTGTAAAATGTTCTTTTTACTTTGTAGCTTGAAAAGCTCTAAAGGGATTGAGTACTTTTGTAATCTTGTTACTGTGTAGAAATAAATGGAACAGAGCAAAATTGGTCACAAGAAGTCCATTTAAGAACTTATCCTAGTAGATGGTGTTGAGAGAAGATAATAGCTTGGACAATATTGGTGGTATTGTTGATGGAGAGGAGTACAGAGATTTGTATAAACTGAAAACCTAAAGGTCCTGTTAATTGATTGAAAATGGTGAAGGAGAGATAGAGAGAGAGATAATTGACATGTATATGTTCACATATGACATACACAATATGTTATACTAATGGTGAACATTTAACAATGAGGAGAGAGGTGGTTTATATGTAGAAAGGGGTGAAGAAATCTGCAGGCAGGGATGATATGGTAAGTACAAGTGTAATCATATGTAGAGCATACAGATTGATTTCCAGGGATGAGTTGATAGTTTTCTCCTAAAAGATGCCCCTCCAATTCAACTATATAGTTTCTGAAATGCCACTCAGACACAGTTACCATGTTTTCAGGCCTCTTTCTTCAGAATGTTAAAATCTCCAGAAAGGCTGAAAATATTGGTTGACAGTAACTAATATTTGATATTCTAGCAAGAGCTATTTTTTCATGGTAGAAAGAAAATGATGTCATTAAAGCACTCAATTAGCTAAGGGCTTCCTCTAAGAATAAAGTCTAAGAATATACGTTTTGATTGGTTTGTCCTTAAGGAAGTAATTTCCTTATGAATGATTTGTCCTATGGGAAACTTTGGCCTGCAAGAGGACACTGGTCCACGTAGCAGGAGAATAGCGCAATCATAAGTGGATTAAAGAAAGAGAGTTAGGAATCAGAGAGATGTTGAAGAAAATGCCACTTGCTTCATATTGTCCCAAGTCTGACAGTGATTCTAGATTTACAGTTGCTATCATATCAAAATTAGTTATTGAACTATTAAATAAATTACTTATTGGATTAAGATTACATTTTATCATGCACTGAATGGTAATTTTTAGCAATAGTAGTAGATTTAACTATTATTTGTTTCCATTTTCATGCATTTGACTCCTGTGATAGTATTTAGATGTCACAAAAGCAGGCCTCCACATGATAGCAGTTTACCGTTCCTGCCGTGACACTGAGAAGAGTAAGCTGTCAGACTCTTACACAGAGATCACTGAGTGGAGGGGAAGAGAAAGTACTGAGATACATCTTTTTTCAAGCACTTAATTTTAGTGCTAACTAGAATAGAAACAATAGTTTAAAGCTTTGTTAAAATTTTGGTTTTGTATACATCTGCAATATTCAAGGTATGAAAAACACTTTAAAAATAAATTATGTGAGGCTGGGAGAGCTTAAAAAGTCAATCAATAAATAATGTATATTGGGTAGCAATTCTGCACGCATATGTTCACACACTGGCAGAAAATAACTGAAAAAATACCTTTTAACAACTTCGCAGAATTGAAAAAAACCAATTCATTCTAAGACTGAGTGGGGAGAAACAACTTTTCCTATTCAGTCCAATGCAGATAGAAACTTCAAAATCAATGATGCTTTTTTGCATTATTTTTGTGAGAATAAACCCCAAAAACTTGAGTTTTCATAAATATTTGCAGGTGACCATATAATGCTTAAAAAGTAAATACTTAGCATGACCTTGGAAAATGAGCCTTTCCATTCATTCATTCATTCTTTAGATATCATTCTTTTTCTAGAGATCCATTACTCACCCATACAAATATAATAATTATCATGATAATAACAGCTAACACAGGTTTGTCATGTGCCAGACACTGTTACAAACTATTAATGCAGATATAATGTTTCTTTGAGTGTATAAATATATGTAGTAAAGTAAAATTAATAAAATATATAAGCATTGTAACAAATATTGTCCATAATTTTTAACAACAAAAATACATCCTAATAACTCATGATAATCTTAGAGAAATAATAATTTGATGAATAATAATTTTTCTTTTACCTACATCTAAAGTTTTGACCTTAAATATCCTAGGATTATTCTATAATTATTAGTTTATATATGGAGTGCCGATGTCATGTAATCTGGTCTATTTCTCAACATCGATGAAAGTGATAAATTTATATACCAAGACTGTTGTTGTTAAATTGAATTTATATTTCCATCCTCAATGATACAAAAATGAATCCGAAATTCACACTTGCTTCCCCAAAACACACACACACACACACAAACACACACATAATGATTCAGAGTACAGAGGCCATTATCCTAAGCTTTTTGTGTGGATAACAGTACTCTTGGAAGGTAAATTAACAGGTAGAAAGAATACAAACTATTTTGTACTGGAGAGAGTACTACAGCTAAAGACCTAGATAAAACTAAAATCAGGAAATATTGAAAGGCATCTAGAATATGTTGATATTCTAGACATTGATGGTGTCACTAAATACTTGGTAAGCATTCTGAAAATAACTCATTTGTGCATAAAATAAAGGAAGAGCATGTTTACAAAGTTGGTTTAGTTTTTGTTTTATTTTCATGGGAGTAATTTTTCTGACTACAACAAAACGTGGTATCAAACTCCAAAGACTATATAGTTGGCTGTAATATTGTCCAGGTATCTGCGCAGATTATACTGAACGTACCATGGATATTTAAGGAGAGTTCTTGATAAAATTAAAGCACATTTTATTGGGAAAGGCTTATAATCCTATATCCACCATCAATTTTTACTGGATTCAACTGCTAGACGCTTAAGCCCTCTATAAAAAGAAAGGCTTCAATTTGTGTGATCTCTTTTCTCTCAAAGTAGTTATTATGTAAAACAGTCACGACTTGAATCATAGGATGGGGTCCATCTGAGAGAGTTTCTTCATGGTTGGTTCTCAAGCAGTCTAATACTAACTGCATTACTCTCCTGCTAGGCTGAGCATGAAAGGAGAACAGGTAACAGTACCAGGAGTGGGAAGATGCTCATGGGAGCCGGGGTCACTGATAATTTGATATCCCAGCATACTGACAGTCTGTGAATATTTTTTTAAGAGACTGAGCGGACCTGAAGACAATGAAGGAATACTAGGCTGCTGTCTTTTAATGGCCCGGGGCAATTCGACGCTAACCTCAACTTGCAAATCTTATGCTGGTGCTGCTCATTGGAAAAATGGGGATCCTACTGGCAAGACATTCTAGAAATGGAGCTCCGGGCATTTCCCCTGCAATTCAAGAGAGCACCATTCCAGTGGCTCTTGTGGAAGGGAATAAAGCTGCAATAAAAAGCAGCAAAAGGAAGCCCTGTGTCTAACAGAATCTACTCCTGGTGGAAATCAAGTTATTGACCAACTACCATCTTGGGCAAGTCTCTGGGGAATCTGATGTTCTAACTGAAGGGGCTTGTCAAGCTCTTCCTTCCGATTCGGTGCTGTTGCGCTCTTCTGGGGAGGAGTTCTGGTAAATGCAATTTTCTCTCGGAATAGGAATACATCGCTTCAAGATTGCTGCCTCAGGCATCTGCTTAGTGACCCACTCCTTAACCCACATCTGATGACAGAAAATCAAAGCTGCTCACAGGAATTAAGTTGAAGTGGAGAGAGAGCGAGAGAAAGGGCAGACACGTGTTCTAATGGCAGAATCGGGGATGAAATGAGGGAGCATGACTGGACTCAGGGAAGAAAAGCAGCAGCAAACAGCTCACAAAGCAGCAGTGGAATTGATCTATTTGAATGGAGGGCTCGTGCAATCTTTGAGGCAGAGTCCAGGGGAAACTGATGGAAGACAAGTGTACTATCATTCCAGCGTTCAACCCTGGTTGAATCTGCTAATGGAACCATCTGTTCATGGCATCGTTTCTGGTGTGATGGACAGTGAAATACTATTGAATTAACAGACATTGAGATCTTTCAGCTAAAAGAAGCATCCATGCACATATTTTGTTATCTTCTGTTTGTTTTGCCGAGAACAAATGTACCATTAGGACAGCTAAAGAAAGGAGTACTAATGGGATTCTAGTCACTTCTCTACTGAGCGTTACTTCAGAATCTAGAGGAACACTTTTGACACAGATTCAAGTAACAGGCTGGATACTTTGCCAAACAATCAAGTTTTTAAAGTTATACTTGTGACTCTGCATATGTGATGCTAAATTTTTACAATGTTTGATCCAATCTCTTTAGTGCAATCGTGTTTATTCTTCCTCTCAATATTCATTTTCAGGGTACCCTGGAACATGACAATTTCTCGTAGCACTTGATCTTTGTAATACCAGTTCGATCTCTCTCAAAAGCAGCAAAATCTGACAGCTTACAATTCTTGTAGTGGCATACTGAGAAGTTTAAGTTATCAAGCTTTTAATGCTTTCTTCGATAGTTCTTTTCTTTTGGGAAACTTTAAAATGGAAATTCAGATTTTAGTAAGTGAATTAATTATAGCCCTTCAGTTAAAGAGCATACTATTGACAGAAGTTTATTCAGTAATATTAACTGTATTTGTGTAATTTAATTCTGAATAAAAGAGTATGATAAGGGAGATTTTAAAGCATAAAGAACGTTATAAGGTAGACAAGTAAAAGCAAATTAAGATATTGAGCTTTCTTATTTCAGGTTTATAAAAAAGTAGTGACTTCAACTTTAGAATTAGAATTTAAATATTCTTGAAATTTCTTGTAGTCATGATTTCCGATGCTACTTTCAAAGATTTGACCTGGGAATAACTCTTAATTAAAAATAGAGTTAAAAGTTTAGTTTAAAAATATATGATGACAACTATTTTTCTAGTATTGAAATGGAATACCCAGCTTATATTTTATATGTGTGTGTTTCCACCCATTGTTTCAAATTATTAAGTAGGTATTGAACATATGCGATATAATTTGCACTGAAGATGCAGAAACCACCACAGAGAAACATTGTCAATCTCTGCTGGAAGATTTCACTCGGAAGCCACTAGTAAAAACTCTTATCTGCTGTCTATTCATCCTCATGTTCCTATCCTAGCTGCCCCTGAAGTACATGGCTTCTAGAAATGAAGCTCCAGCTTTTTCCTTTGCAATTCAAGGGAGCACCATTTCTAGAGCACCATTTCTAGCTCTTGTGGAAAGGAATAAAGCTGAATCAGCAGCAGTCTGGCGCAATTGAACTGGCAGCTTTATATTATGCTAGAGTGGTTCAAATTTAAGTTCCATTTAATTTTCTTTTTCAGTATTAGAATGATGTGAACAGATATATTTTTGGGGAAGTCAGTGATATGGATGGAAGATTTTTCCTTCCAATCTTCCTTCCCAAGTCTGTTCTGCTCATCAGTCATTTAGAAATAGAGAGCAAAATCTTCTTTTCCTGATGCCTCCAATCTTTTTCTGGCGACCTCTTTATTCTGCTCATTCAGCATTATATGTTCAGTTTGATCTAGTCCTATGTCCTCAATTGGTTTAAAGATAATTCTATCTTAAGAAGTACACATGAATCACCTACCATGGGATTTGACAGTCCATGAGACCAGAGACAGTGGAGACTTCTAAAAGACAATAAAAAATAATGATACAAAAACATGTAATCTTTAGTCTTATAAGAGAGATCAGATTTGCAAAGATGGAATAATTATATATGAAATACTTTTAGAAGTACATAAACTAAATGACAAATTAAATATGATCAAATATGAAAGACACTAAATGCAAAGTAAAAGAAAGAAAACAAAAAAGATTGCAGCTATTAGACCAGCGTTGAATTTTATTGTCTGGAAGGTCGGAAGATAGACGAGGTGATTTGAATTTTTCTTTTGGTTGGGTGAAAATATAGGTATATGAGCCTTCAATTCATTATAAATGTAAATAAATCAGTTACAAAGGACAATTAAAGCAATAAATAAGAATATGTATAAAATCGTAGATTGCACTTCCACAAACCTCTACTGAGAGTCCTGATTTCCAAGGTTCGCCAGTTTTAATCATTGCACATTTGCATAATTCTGGTGTATTCTTCTGCAGCGCCAAGTCTATTTCTTGGTTTATCATCTGTAAACTGTATTTCTTGATTTCCTATTGTGGAAAATAAGGAGTATACATAACAATTCTCCATTCCAACCTCCTTTTCCCTCTTCCTCCAATATTTTTAGTACTTTTGTCTTGCTATTGGTAAGCCTTATAACTTAAATCCCTAGTGCTTGGTCCATCAAATTCTGAAAGTTCCTATTATCTCTCTATTAAATACAATGAGGAAACTAGTCCGCCTCCAATTCTCTGGCTAACTTAAACACTCCATTCTGTGTCATCGTTATTTTTACATTATGAACATTCAAATTATTTTATACTCTAATCTCTAATCTCATTAAATCATCCATGTTTTATTTACAAGTTAATTCTAAAATTTGACAACTTTGAAACTACGTTTAAAATATTGTGATCGTTGGAAGATTAATCTTCACAGAAATAAGTCATGTGATAAATGTCCTAAGGTACCACCAAGGAGGGCAATTTAATTAACAGCGTAACAATATTAAGGTAAAGAATGAATACATTCCCCAAATTCCATCAATTACATAAAACATTCCCAAATTTTTGTTAGCTTCACATTTTGTTCGTGATTTCTCCACCATTTGTTTACTTTGGAATTTCTAATCATGTTCAGTTTTGTTGACAAGAATACATCTGTGGAGCCGGCCTAGTAGTGTAGTGGTTTAGTTTGCACACTCCTCTTCGGTGGCCCAGGATTTGCCTGTTCAGATCCCAGGCACGGACCTACTCATTGCTCGTCAAGCAACACTGTGGTGGCATCCCACATACAAAATAGAGGAAGATTGGCACAGATGTTAGCTCAGTGACAGTATTCCTCAAGCAAAAGATGTTAGCTTGGGGCCCATCTTCCTCAACCAACAAAAAAGTCTGTGTCCCATGTGCTCACCTTATTGGTAAGATTATCCTTCTGTTCAGTTAAATCCAATTTCTTCTTAAGGTATAATTCTTGGAGCTTGTTGAATTATTGTTCTAATTTAGATCTGTTTATTTCTTGGATCATCAAATGGGTATCATCATGGGATGTTTTTTCACTGCACATGTAGATGAGGTCCATTGTTTCTTGAAATCCATGATATCTACTTAATTGTAAACTTTTTATTCTTATTGTGTTCTATTAGAGCTTATCCTCTAGTAACTTGTTAAAAAGAAGTCAAAAAAGTAAATTTCTGATTGGTTCTATGAATGAAAATATCTTTAATTTGTCCTTATACTTGTTTAATAATTTTGCTAGGTATTGGCATTCTTGTTTTTTTCCAGCATTGTTACTAATTAGAATTCTGAACCATTCTTATTCTTACTCTCTGGTCTGATCTCTTTTTTATTCTTACTTTTTTTTTCTTAATCTTCTCTTAATCTTGAAGATTCTGTGATTTCATCTGCCTGGAGGTGGCTTTTTTCAGCCATTAAGTGGGTATTCAGTGTGACAGTTCCATCTCAAAGATTATATCTTGCATTATTCTTCCAATAATTTGTTCACCTACATTTTGTTTATCCTGAGATTTTGCTCTAATGGATATTGCACTGACTTCCTAGGTCCTCATGACAGCTGTTTTTCTCTGTTATTCTTTTTTTTTTTTTTTTGAAGATTGGCACCTGAGCTGACAACTGTTGCCAATATTCTTTTTTTCTTTTCCGCTTTTTCTCCCCAAATCCCCCCAGTACATAGCTGTATATTTTTAGTTGTGGGTCCTTCTAGTTGTGGCATGTGGTATGCTGCCTCAACATGGTCTGACAAGCAATGCCATGTCCGCGCCTAGGATTCGAACCAGAGAAACCCTGGGCTGCTGAAGTGGAGCCCGTGAACTTAACCACTCGGCCATGAGGCCAGCCCCTCTCTGTTATTCTTAATGTCTGTAATCTGAGTTGTTTCTAGGTCTTTACATTTCATTGTTTCCATTAAAAATTTACAGTTATGTTTTTTGATCTATATAAGATCTTTTTTAGTATTTGGCCTACTGTCAAAGAATATATTTCTTATTTTATGGATATCTCTCTCTCACATTTCTCTTTCCTAAATTCTCTTTCTTCAGAGATGGATATTATGTTTATTTCAGTGTTTCTGTTTTATAGTGATGTTTTTCTGATTTGTGTGATAAACATTCTGTTTTTCTTTTGCAATTAAGAATAATGAATTAGATAGCTGTTAAGAATTTCTTTGGTTTGGTTTGTCTTTTGTTTGGTTTTCTTTTGGTTGGTTTTTTCTCTACTATGTCTCTCCATTGAGAAGAATGTCTGAGACAGAGCTCTGTGTAAGTGGACAGGCTATTTTAAGTACGCCATGTATGATGAGCATGCATGCAAGTACTTAGACTGTGGACCCCCAACTGCAAAGGGATCGAGACCTAGCTTGGGAAAACCATGGTGGGCCGAATTAGGGCTGCCCACAGATGTCCACATACTGAACCCTGGAACCTGTGAATTTGTTACCTTACATGGCAAAAGAGATTTACACAAGTGATTAAGTAAGGACTTTAAGACAGGGAGATTATCCTGAATGACAATGGTGCATTCAATGAAATGACAAGGATCCTTATAGTGAAAAAGGGAGGTAGGAGTGTCAAAGCCAGAGGTAGAGGTATGACAACAGAAGGAGAGATCAGAATGATGCAACTGATGGCTTTGAAGGTGGAAGAAGGCCACGGGTTAAGGACTGTGGGTAGCCTCTAAACCTGGAAAAGGCAGGAAAATAGATTCTCTCTTAGAATCTCCAGAGACAAACACAGCTTCATTGATCCCTTGATTTTAGGTTAGTGAGACCTGTTTCAGACCTCTGACCTCCAGAACTATGAGATTTGTATTATATTAAGTCAATGAGTTTGTGGAAATTTGTTACCACAATAATCAGGAACAAATACTGATTTTGGTACCTAGAAGTGGGTTGCTACTATAACAGATAACAAAAAAATGTGAAGTAGCTTTGGAATTGGGCACTAGGCAGAAGCAGGAATAATTTTGGGGAGCATGATTCAAAAAAGCCTAGAGCACCCTGAGTGGTTAGTAGAAATATGGATGTCAACGACTCTGGTCATGAGGACTCAGAAGGTGGAGATAATATATGCCATACTAAGTCATCATAAACACACTCTTGGTAGAAATATGAACCATAAAAGTGATGCTAGTGAGGGCTAAGGAGGGAATGAGGAACATATTATTGGAACTTGGAGGCAATATTATTTAGTGTTGTGTAGAGGCAGAAAGCATAGCTGACTTGTGTTCTGTAGTTATATGGTAAGCAAAATGTGAAAATGATGAACTCAGATATTTAGCAGAGATTTCCAAGCATAAAGTTGAAAGTATGACTAGTTTCTCCTTGCTGCTTATAGTAAAACGTGAAAGGAAAGAGATGGATTGAGGGAAAAACTATTAATCAAAGATAACCTAAGATTTGATGATTTGGTAAATTCTCAGCCTATCCAGATTGTTAAGATTACAAGACTCATTGCCAAGAAAGCATGCTCCAGAGAGAAAGCCAAGGGTATGACTGGACCACTTTTTGCTAGTGTCTGGGAAGGATTAAAAGATTAGAGTATTCTGTCACACAGAGGCTCTTTGAAGAGATTAGGTGCATGACTCATGGATCCCCTCAGTCATTTCAGCAGAAATCAAAACTAGAGTTGGGATTATCAGGAAAGATCTGAAGGAGCCTTATGTCTAACTGAGTGAATCCAGCACACATACACGGGAGATCTACGAGATTCCTGAGAATGCTATCCCAACAGTGCCAGCTTGGACTGAAAGGGAGAGAGAGAGGACATAATAAAACAAGGCTATCAGACTCCCAAAATTCTGCTCGAAGAAAACAGGCTGATAATATGACTCAGCTGCAAACACATGCTATCCTTCAAGAAAAAGGAAAGGTAACTCTGAGGGCAGAGACACAGGCTCAGAAGGCAGAGATTTAAGACACAAAAGATTACACTCAGGCCTGGAAAACCAAAGGAGACTGTCTTGCTAGATTTTGAAATCGCTTAGGACCCATGACTCCTCTTTTCTTTCCATTTTCTACCATTTAGAATGTCTACAACTGGTATCCTATGCCTGCCCCACCATTGTATTTTAGAAACAGATAACTTGTATTCTTGTTTCACAGGTCCACATATGGAGAGGAATTTTGTCTTCAGATGCCTTATACTACGAGCCTCATCCATACCTAATGTAGATGATTCAAATAAGATTTGGGGCTTTTGAGCTGATCAGATTTAGGTGAGATTTGAACGTGAGTTAATGATAAAATGGGTGGAAATTTGGGGGGAGTTTAGGATGGAATAAATGTGTTTTGCATGTGGGATAGATGTGAATCTTTGGGTGCCAGAGAGCAGCTTGTGGCAGACTGAATAATGGCTACCTAAAGATGTTCACATCCTATCCCTCAGCATCTGTGAATATGTTGCCTTGCATGGAAAAAGGGACTTTGTGGATATGATTAAGTTAAGGCTGTTGAGATGGGAAGATTATTCTGGATCATCCAGGTGGACATAATGTAATCACAAGGGTCTTTGTAAGAGGAGGGTCAGAATGAGAGAAGGAAATGTGATGATAGAAGTAGAGGTGGAAGCAATATGGCCACAAACCAAGGAAGGCAGGTAGCCACTAGAAGCCGGAAGAAACAAGGAGCAGATTCTGCCCTAGAACCTGCTGACACCACAAGTTTAACCCAGTGAAACTGATTTCAGACTTCTGATTTCCAGAACTGTAGGACAGGGAAACTTGTGGTAATTTGTTACAGCACAATAGACAATTATTACAAGAGGAGTACTATTTATTGTCCCCATAAAACTCTATTGTATTGTGCATGGCCAGAAACCTTGAGGAATGGAAAAGTCTTGGCATTTGAGGTCCAAAAGAATATGTGGAGTGTGAGGCTTCTGCTGTGGCTGGGGTAGGAACTTTTAAGATTCAGGTTTAGTACTTTTTAGTTAGTGTAGTCACTGCCGTCAATGTGAAGAATAATAGAATTCTTCACCTTAAAGTATTTATGAGGAAGAAAAAGAATAAACATTCACCAAATACATTTTTTGAGTCTAATTTAACCTTGAAACAAAACACATGAAATAATAACATGATAAATTATCATCCAGTCTTTTTTTTATCTTAGAAGCAGACATTCTAAACAAAATATTAATAAATCAAATATATGATGATCAAGTAGGATTTATACTAGGTATACAAAGTTTGTTTAATCTCAAAAATCAATGTGAGTCATGATATTAACAGATTAAAGCAGAAAAAAGTTGTATGGTTATTTCAAAGGATGCAGAAAAAGTGATAGCTAAAATTTAACATTTTTTTATTCTCACCATAAAAACATCTCATCACATCAGGAAGTATTTACAAAGATGGGTCCTTAACTTTTACAAAAGGTATCTACACTAAAAAAAAAAATCATACTTAATAATGGCACATTGAAAATCTTATCTTTCAAATAGGGAATAAAACAAATATGTTCATCATTGCTGCCTCAATTTAATTAACTTTTTATAGGGGTCTAAGCCAATGTGTTAATATAAGAAAAAAATTGATATGTATAAAGATTATAAAGAAAGAAAGTACTCTTTATTTACCATTTATGTCTATGTAGACAGAACTTTAAAGAATTTATGAATAAATTATTAGACTGGGAATTTAGGAAGACTCTGAACAGAAAAATTACTCTCTCTCTGAAAAATCTGCTATATTCATATCCTAAATTCACAATTAAAAATGAAATTTCATAAAAGATATTAAAAATCAAAAACATTTCATAAGAAAAATCAAATATGTGCAATTTCTCTGTGAACAAATAGAGATATTTAATGAATGAAATTAACTATGACCAAAAAATGGAGAAATATATAAAGTTCATGGACTGAAACACTCAATATTGTAAAATATAAATTTTTCACAAATTGATCTATAGTTTTTTTTTTTTTTTTAAAGATTTTATTTTTTCCTTTTTCTCCCCAAAGCCCCCTGGTACATAGTTGTATATTCTTCGTTGTGTGTCCATCTAGTTGTGGCATGCGGGACGCTGCCTCAGCGTGGTTTGATGAGCAGTGTCATGTCCGCGCCCAGGATTCGAACCAACCAAACACTGGGCTGCCTGCAGCGGAGCGCGCGAACTTAACCGCTCGGCCACGGGGCCAGCCCCTGATCTATAGTTTTTACATAATCCAAGCAAAATCTTTTTCTTTATCTTTTCTATTTTTTTCTTCCTTTCTTATATTTTAGCACTGGAAAGTCTGATTCTAAAATTTCTTTGGTAATTACACCTCGGTATGTACCCAAGAGAAATACAAAGCAGATAGCCACATAAAGACTTTTGTACAAATTTTCATAATAACATTATTTATAACAATCAAAATTTTGAATCAACATGTTATAGATTGAATTATGTTACCTCAAAATTCATATGTTGTAAACCTTACCCCTGATACCTAAGAATATGACCTGATTTGGAAATAAAGTCATTTGTAGATGTAATTAGTTAAGATGAGGTCATCATGGAGTAAAGTGGGCCCATGAACCAATGTGACTGTTGTCCCTATGAAAAAGGGAATTTTGGACACAGGCATACCCACAGGGAGAATGCCACACAAACACACAATGGCCACACAAAGAAGACAGAGATCAGGGTGATGGGTTTACAAGCCAAGAATGACAAACATTGCCAGAAAACCAGGTATAGAACAGATTCCCCCTCACAGCTTCAGAAGGAACCAATCCAGCCAACACCTTTATTTTGGACTTCTACCCTCCAGAAGTATGAGTCAATCAATCTATGTTGTTTAAGCCACCCAGTTTGTGACATATTATTATGGCAGCCCTAGCAAACTAATACACAATCCAAGTGACAATTAACTGGTAAATAATGAAACATATCATGCTGTATCCTGATAATGCAATACTACTCAGCAATGTAAAGAATGAAGTGTTAACATCCACGAATACCTGGGCAAATCTGAAAAACATGTTAAGTGAAGGAAGTCTAGCACAAAATACAGCATACTGTGTGGTTCCATTTCCATGAAACTCTAGAAAGATAGAATTCTAATAACTAGAAGCAAATCAATGGACACCTGGAGCTGAGATTCAGGGGATGGGAGAGACTTCAAAGGGGTGTGAGAAAACTCCTTGTGGTGATATAAACATTCTATATCTTGATTTTGATGGTAATAACATGGTTAATACGATTGTCTGATTGCATCAAATTGTACAGTGAAAATTGGTAAATTTTCTTGTATGTATATTGTACATCAATCAAGCTGGATGTTTTGGCTCAGGGATAAAGAAAAATACTAAGGAAATGTAATAGATTTTCTCAAAACAAACCCATGCATGCATGGATACTTTATCTATGACTAAGGTATCACAGTAGAGTAGTGGAGGAAAGGGTAGTGGTGTAAATCAATGTTAGTGGGTACATTGGATAGCCATCTGGGAAAAAAAATAAAACTTGACCCTGTTAAAGATAGTTATTTCCTATCCCTTCTTACAGTTCTTTACCTCTCCAATCTGGCCATAGCTTCCATGTGGACAGAATGTATATTCCTGCCCAAATGATTTTCATCTTGGCCACATAGTTTGCTTTAACCAATAGAATGTGGGCTCTCTCAGCCTGAGTTCTAGGATGAGGGTCATATGAAACAGACCAGAACCAAATCTTCAGTCTAGAGCCAAGCCTAGCTAAGCCACTGCTAAACCACACAGAGCCAGAATGATGCTACAGACATATGAATGAAAAATAAAGGTTGCTGTTGGAAGCCGCTGAAATTTTGATGTTGTGTCTTATCCAGAAAAATCTTAGTGATATAGACCTCTACCTCACCACATACAAAAAAGTCATCTCCACGTGGGTTATAGGTAGGGTGACCATATATTTTATCATCCAAACTGGGATGTTGTTGAGAGAGAAAAAGGTACAGTTAAGTATCCTGGACAACAGGCATAAAATGGGAATGTTGAAGGAAAACAAAGATGGTTACCCTAATTATTGACCTTAATGTGCAATTCCAAGTTATTCTTTAGAAAATTATGTAGGACAGCGTCTTTATGATCTCACAGTAGAATATTTTTCTTAAGACATAAAAAATCTTAAACACAAATTTAAGAAGTTAATTCTTACTCTATTAAAAATGTAAATTTTGTTTGATCAACAGACAATATATTAAAAAAAGTTAATTGAGAAAACCAATTTATAGCATATACAACCAACAATAGACTTATATCCAAAATATTTAAAGACTTCTACACGCCAGTATGAAAACAGAGCAACTGTAGAAAAATCAGAAGGCTTGAATAACCACTTCACTAAAGAGGAAATATATAACCAAAAAAGATATAAAAAAATGATAAAACTTCAGCAGTAATAAGAGGACACAATGAGATGCCAATCTACATTCACCACGCTGGCATAAAATGTTGATGAGGATGTAGATTAAAAAGAACTCTCCTGCACTGTTGGTAGCAGCATGAATTGGTATAAGCTCAGAAAACGGATTGGTAAACTTGGATCATACTCTTTGCAATTCCGCCTCTGGCTGTTTACCATAGATAAATACATGTACTTTAGGAGGTCCAATCTTAAAATCCAAAAACAATGATGAACATGCAGATTCTATTCACTGAAGCTCTTTGTGCAGAAGTAGTGTATACAGTAGATGCAAAGTATTTTTTTAAAGTCCTATTTATGTCTAAATGTGAAATTCAGATGGAGAAAATTTTCAGTCATAAAAATGCTTATGGTGCAAAAAGCCATGTGCCTAAAATGTTAAATATATATGGTGATATATAGATATGTCACTGGAGTTTCCTACCTGCCTCAGAGTCAGTTCCAGCTCTTCAATTTATGATCATGTGGACCAAGAGATAGATGTACTCTCTCTCTCTCTCTCTTGTAAATGAGCAAGACGCAGGTGTTATTTCTGCCTCCCAATATCAAGACTGCAAGAGGATTTTTGTGTGTCACAATCACAAACAATATTTTTAGAAGAGTGGCATACACTAGCTCATGGCATTTCTTTAATAGAATCACGCATGGAAGAGACCTAGGTTTTACTGAGTCCTAAAACACTCAATATAAATAATAATATGAAGTATTTTAGACACACAAAGGCACAAAGTCTGCAATGACTTGGGAGTCTGTTTTAGTTCTTATTCAATCAAGACAATTCTCTGTATTAATTTTTGAAAGACATTATGTAATCTTAAATTCCATGTCAATTACTGCATTCCCTACCAACATGAAGAACACGTATTCAGATCCTCTTCTGTGTTTTAAATAGAGTGATTTGCAAGGTTTACTAACTTACTCATTAGGTTAGGTAACTGCCTCTTAAAAGTTCAGGTCAGCAATCATAGAGAAACTGGCCAAGATTCAATGTAGCTAAAAGATACTTCATCTGTGTATGGAAAGAGCTGAGGGCCCAAAATCAGAAGATCTGAATTCACAACGCAAGATAAGTAATTTTGCTTGAGTCCTTGTTTTCTCATCCATAAACTGAAGGTAGAAACACTTGCTCTTTCTACTTCTCAGGATTTTTATAGAATTAAATGAAATAATGTGATTTTGTAAAATTTTAAAAGTTATTCATAAAAGTTTTCTTTTTTTTTCTGAGGAAGATTAGCCCTGAGCTAACTGCTGCCAATCCTCCTCTTTTTGCTGAGGAAGACTGGCCCTGAGCCAACATCCATGCCCATCTTCCTCTACTTTGTACGTGGGATGCCTACCACAGCCTGGCTTGCCCAGTGGTGCCATGTCTGCACCCGGGATCCGAACCGGTGAACCCCGGGCAGCCAAAGCAGAACATGTGCACTTAACAGCTGCACCACTGGGCCGGCCCCCATAAAAGTTTTCTTCTTATTATTGATATTTCATCATTAATATCATGTTTTTGAAAGAGCAATTTTGTGGTTGACATACTCAGCTGATCATCTGTTAAGATATGCAGGTATTTGACTTGTGCTTAAATTCAATATTCAGTTAAAAATATATGTGACTTGTTTGCTAATAAAACGTTATGTGGATAGTGATAATATGCACTGGTTCATGGAGTTATTATGCTGGCATAGGAATATGTTTTTGTTTTTGATGTACTTAGATTATATTGTGTGGATATATTTAATAGATTTGGAGACTGAAAAGATAAAAACTAAAAACTGCTTCAACATATTAACAGATGGCAAATGTGGGAAAAGAATGAGATATTGGGAGATTAAATTGTTATAAAACAAAGAAAATGCCAAGTACTATATTTCATTATTTTTTTGAAGTCTTTCCAAAAGAAGCAACTTCTCTATAGTTAAATGATGACTTTAAAGATTTAGAGCAAGCTCTTTGTAACTTCTGACCTGAGGTTTTATTTCCTCTTTCGTAATATGGAAATCAAAATAATTATTCCTTAATCACTTTATATAACTTAATTCCACTTTTTAAAAAATCTGTATTTTTATGCAGAATATTTATGAAAAAATAAACTATTCAAATTAATGCAATCTGAATTAAGTTAACTTTTCTTAAAAAGGGCAGGCTATGAAGAGGCAAAAATGGTATTAAGAACGAAAATATAGTATCTATAGTAATAGATGTGTCCTTCCGTAAGCAAACCATGCAAATTACATTTTTGTATTAATACGCCTCTAAAAAATACTTTTAAGATTTTTCCGTACTGTGACGATTTTTAGCCTGATTGTAAGTCTTACTAGTGAAACTCTGAATGGTGTTTCGCAGTTAAAAAGGAGCAGTAGAGAATAGTCAAGAAGCAGAGTTTTGGGGTGAATCTGATGTGGAATGGAATCCTGACTCCTCATTTCCCAAATTGTATTGGGACAAGTTATTTGACCTTTCTGAATTTCAGTTCCCTCACCTGAATGAGAGCGATGACATCTACCTTATGAATTTGTTGTAAACTATACATTAAAAATACGTAAATTGTGCAGGCCATTTTCTGTCCCATAACCAACACTCAGAAACTGGTAGCTATTATTCTTGAAAGTGAAAGAAAGAGTATCCTTTTTGCAATTTACCACTATATATCGATAGATGGGTATAATAGAAAGATACTGTTTAAAATGTTTTTGTTAGCTAATCTGAAGCAACGGTTTTTTTCTGAGTTAAGAAAGATATATAGTTAATATTTAAAAAGTTATCCATTGTCACCTAGTTGAAAATTTATATTCTTAGTATTTCCTTGATGATGAAATATGTACGAAGTACTTCTAAAAATGTGGTTAAAATGTAAATATGAACATTTCATTCTGCATTAACAGGAATTTTGCCAACCTCACGATGACTGTAGAAACTAGAAAATAAAAATCTGTCTTTGAGAAAGTCTTTGTTACTTATTTACGCAGCTATACTACAACCAAATTGTGATATTGAAAAGTCAACCCTGAAGAAAAATTTCTAAATTTATATTCTTATGACAGCATTCTGGCATCAGAGGAAAATATAGGATTATGGAAATATTTATCTATAAAGCATCGTTCAATGACACAGTTTACGTTAGTTTTTATGGAATAGTACAAATACAAAATATTTATCACAATGCCTCAGCAAGCATCAGGCATCTGCCTGCCTAAAGGTTAGCGCAGGAGGATATAGTTGCCATAACCTCCACCAAGACAAGGCCGGCAGTGGATTCTCTCTGGTAGATGGTGTTATCTACTCCTCCTTTGAGTCCTGAGGGAAATAAGAAAGGAGGCAACAGCACTTCTTAGTGTTTCATGGCATTCTGCACAGTGATACTAATTACATTGTCCTTGACTTATTACATCACTTAGTAGCCATGTAAATTGCAAAGAACAGAGACCAAACCATGTAAATGATTTTAGAGTGTGTGGTATGCTGTTAAAAATGGTCTAATCATGAAAAATTGTGAAATCAAACTGAGAGCCTACATAGCTTTCACGCTCCCTGCTTCCCCGGTCCTCTAGAATCTGTCAAATTTTTATTTGCTATTTGCTCAGCAGATAAGTAAATGCATTCTTTTCCTCAGGCTGATTGAGAAAGAGGCTTAAACGATGGTCTTCCCTGAAGACTTGATCCATGTAGGAAGGGTTGACAAGTCGTTTTCTGCCTAAACTTTCTCTTTGGGCTTAATGTAAACAGGTGACTTGTTACCACAGATTTAAAGAACCATTTTTTTCACCTTGTCTGTAATACAGAGGTCAAAACATTTCTCTTCCACTGATTTTATTACAACTGCAGTTCAAGCAACTGTTATTGTATGACAAACAAAAAAAGATGCTTAGGATATAAGGTTGGAAAAGTGATTTTAAAAAGTAACAGCTTTGTAACCAGAAGTATCTATTGAAGTGCCGATTTAAATAAAATACCAAGAAATATGCGTTTAATAATAACACTTTATGACCCTTTTGTTCCAGGTTTTCTTTCCTCCATCTATTCATTGAGCAGCCGTTAATGACAAATCACAGCCAGACACAAGAAGGACAATGTCTCTGCTGGCAGAGCTATTGTTTTTAAAGTTGTGGTGGCTGCATTTCAAGGGCGATGATTACTAGAGGCTTATTATTACTATTATGACTATTATTGAATTCTTTCAAACAAAGGGCATTTTAGAGGAGTAGGATGTAACAACACAATAAATGTGTACATGTTTTTCTAATATTTGTCATGAGTTGTGAAACACATATGACAAATGAAAAGCTTATTTTTCACTTTAGTAAAGCTTAAGGTTTTCTAAAAAAAAAGAGTCAATCTTGACCTGAAATTTCCTTATAATGAGATGGACAATACAGTAGCTTGTATTCTAAATAGAATCTCAGGTCCTTGTTAGTTACCATATGAAATTGCTAAAAAAGGTGTTCTACTTTATATCATTAGACTGACAAATGCAATGGAATATATAGTATTCATTATTAGAGCTCTATATCATTTATTTATATTGCACAGATTTGCTTTCTTGCTTGAAAAATGCTTACATTTTATTTACTGCAATATTAAAAATAACAATAAAAATGATGGTAATGAGTGTTTTGAGTACCTCTATCTTTATAGCATTAAGATTATCCCACTTGATTGCTCTTTATTCTGTTTTTGGCAGTTATGTGTTCTTCCTATACTGGTTGCTTTCCCTCTGTTCTTCCTTGGGACATGCTATTAACATACCTGTAGCAGGCATGCAATACAGGTGAAAGGGGCTGGCGATCCCAACTTAATCTCCATGTTTCTAGTCTCATCTTTCATCTCCATCTTCTGCTGTACTTTGAGTCTCTAAACCCAGAACTTCTGAAGGAGAAATTAAAAATAAACAGCTGCAGGGGCTGGCCTGGTGGCGTAGTGGTGAAGTTCCCATGCTCTGCTTTGGTGGCCTGGGGTTCACAGGTTCGGATTCTGGTTGCAGACCTAGCACTACCCATCAAGCCACACTGTGGTGGCATCTCACATAAAATAGAAGAAGATTGGCACAGATGTTAGCTCAGCAACAATCTTCCTCAAACAAAAAGAGGAAGGTTGGCAACAGATGTCAGCTCAGGGCCAATCTTCCTCACAAAAAATAAATAAACAAATGAAAATAAACAGCTGCAGAAGGGTGAGACAGGTAGGTGTGAGGGAAATAGATACCCCAGGCTACATTAGGGAGAAAGGGAATCTGTGTGTTAAACAACTCTGTTTATAGTCTTGAATCTCTCTATTACCTTGCACTGTTCCTTTAATGCTTCCGAGACCTGGGTCGTCCTTCTGGTTTAAAAATAAACTTCCCTGCTTCTTTTTCTTCTTCTACTCTGAGGCTCTTAGGTAAGAACTGTTTCCATTTTTCTAAGTAATTTACCAATTCTCCCCTTCCTACCTGTATTCCAAAGATTTATTAAAATCTCTCGTGTCATCTCCTTTTCTCTTTGTCCTTGTGGGTTTACACCTTTTTGTTTTATCACTCTCCTTTTATGAGCTTTTGAGAAGCAGACGTGATAATTCTCTGTAGTAAATCTGCCACATTTATTTGATTTCTATTAGAACTTTTGGGTAACTAATTTCAGTGCAAAATGCCCCAGGCTCCTGAGATTCTAAACATTAATAATATCTTTGAACCTGTATACAAATGTGAATTAGTAGGATTTTGGGGGCGAAGACTTGGAAGAAAGTGATGAAGAATGGTGTGCTGTGCTCCTTGTCAGTGAGACCCTTGGCTGCATTTTAACGATTTCTCTCTGACCTTGTGAATGCCTTACAGGGACTCAGCTCCCACGCTCATCTATCCACCTTCTATCTTCAGCGTATCATTGGGATAATTTTTGCATGTTAATGAGACTTCACCCACTAGAAAAGCATTTTTGAAAAAAAAGCTGAAGATACGGGCAATTATATTTTCAGTACAGTTTTACAATCTAAGAAACTCCCCTATTGAAAAGGCAAACACAGTTATTTTCAGTGATTTATTTGATGAAAAAAAGTGAGTTTACCAGCCATTTAAAGAAAGAAAAAGGTGAAGTTCCTATCTTCTTTGCTTTCTTGTTTCTTCACCTTCAGAGGGCAGATAAGATCAGAAGTAAAATAGAATGGCTGCTTTTGTTGCGACAGTAATGAGCTAGTATGGGACTAGATAGAAAAGACTGTAGCTATGGGGTCACAGAGCGGTGAGGCTTCATAAATTTATTCATTGAAATGTGGCCATGTCCTCGTAAAATGAGATGTCATCATCACAAGTGTGGATGGCTTTGTTGCACAATACTGCTGTCTAACTCTGGGGGAAGGGACAATCCAAAACTGGTTAATATATTTGACTGGAAATAGGAAAATTATTAAAATTTCAAAGAGAAAAAAAAGCACAGGGTCACTCCTTAGAAGATTTAGCATTTTTGCTTTTTGATAATGTTGTAATAATAAAAATGTCTATTTCTGGAAAAGAACTATGGAATGAGATTTTTGTGGATAAAATGTTGTTTTGAGTTATTCTAAGAGAAACAAATAAGAAGTTTGTTCTAAATCTAAAGAGAGTTAAGTTCCATGGAGCTTTGAATCTGTCTGTTTCCAATGGAAATGCTTATTTTAAAAAGTTGCATTGATTTGATGTCTTGAGTTGTACGCTATTTTCATTCATCTATTCATGAATTTCTTTGGTAATCTCTAGCACCTTCAATTTCTTATTTTCTACAACCCAGCCTCACAATTCACCAATAGAAATAATAATTATTGCTAAAATTAAACAAGCACAGATTGGAGATAAACGGAAATTAGTTTTCACAAATACTTGAAACTTAAAAACAACGGCAACCATAATTTTGAAGTCTGTTACAATGTTAGATTCCCCCCATCTCCTATGGTTATTATTTAATTCTTCTGAAAGAATATTATTTAGACTTTTATTGCTACTTTCCAACTTAGAACTTTTTTTCATGTGACAGAACTAGCAGACAAATATGTTTTAAAAATATATAAAAACATTGTAAAAACTACATATTCTACTGTATCTTATTTTAAAATATGTGTATATAATTTTTGTTATGCATATTGTAACCATATAGAAAAGTACAGGGAATTATACAACAGATATTCATCAATACACCATATTTGCTTTAGTCATTCAAAAAAAAATTACAAATGTAGTTAAAGCCTACTTGATATCATGTTCGAATACAATTCTCCTTTAGAACTTTACAGAAGTAATCAACAACCTCATGCTGGTTTGTATTCTGCTTGATAGTACCTTTAAAGATCTAGCTACTTCTTATCACTCTTTTACTTATTTTCTATTTTAATAAATTCTTTTCTTATCTTTATTATATTCATTTAGGGTTATTTTTAATTCTATTCTATTAGTTTATTTTTATTTGTTGCTTTATTTTCTAACTTTCTAATGATTAACATATTTACTTTTAATATTTGTTAAAAACACATTTAAAAATAAAGCATGCTCACTTTACCACTATTATTCAACATTGTACTGGAAAGTCCAACCAGAGCAGTCAGACAAGAAAAAGGAATAAGAAGCATCCAAATTGGGAAGGAAAAAGTAAAACTATTCACAGATGACATGATCCTACATATAGAAAATCCTAAAGAATCTGCAAGAAATCTACTAGATATGATAAACAATTTCAGCAAAGTTGGAGGGTACATGATAAACAAATGAAAATCAGTTGTGTTTCTATATATGTGTGATGAATAACCCCCCCCCCAAGTTTTAAAAAGCAATTCCATTTATAATAGCATCAAAAAGAAAAAATACACAGGAATAAATTTAAGCTAGGAAGTAAAAGGCTTGCACGCTGAAAACAATAAACCATTGCTGAAAGAAATTAAAGAAAACATAAATAAATGGAAAGACATGCATGTTCATAGATGGGTGGAAAGATTTAGTATTGTCAAGATATCAATAACCCCCAAAGTGATCTACAAATTCCACACAATCCCTATCAAAATTCAAATAGTCCTTTTGCAGAAATTGAAAAGCTCACCCTGAAATTTGTATGGAATTCCAAAGAGTGCCAAATAGTCAAAACAATCTTGAAAAAGATGAGCAAAGTTGGAGGACTTACACTTCATGATTTCAAAACTTCCTACAAAGCTACAGTAATCAAAACAATGTGGTACCAGCATAAGCATTGAAATGAAATAAAATTGACAGTCCAGAAATAAAATCATATATCTACAACCAGTGGATTTTTGACAAGAGTGCTAAATCCATTCAATTTGGGGAAGAACAATCTCTTTTATAAATGGTGCTGGGACAAGTAGATTTCCCAGGCAAAGAATGAAGTTGAACACCTACCTCATCACTAGCATATAAATTAATTCAAAATGTATCAATGACCTAAATATAAGAACTAAAAGCACGGAGGCTGGCCCAGTGGTGTAGTGGATAAGTTTGTCCACTCTGCTTTGGCAGACTGGGATTTGCAGGTTCAGATACCGGGCATGGACCAACACACCTCACCACTCAGCAAGTCATGCTGTGGCAGCATCCCACATACAAAATAGAGGAAGTTTAACATGGATGTTAGCTTGGTGACAATCTTTCACAAGCAAAAAGAGGAAGACAGGCAACAGATGTTAGCTCAGGTCAATCTTCCTCACCAAAAAAAAAAAAGAAGAAGAAGAAAAGAACTAAAACCATAAAAACTTTCAAAGAAGACATAGAGATACATCTTCAAGACCTTGGATTTGGCAATGGATTCTTAGATGTAACACCTAAAGCACAGGCAACAACATTAAAAAATAAATTGGACTTCATCAAAATTAAGAACTTTTTTGTATTTAAAGACATTGTCATAAAACTGAAAAGACAATCTACAGAATGTGAAAAATATTTGTAAATCATCTATCTGATAAGAGTTTAATATCCAGAATATATGAAGAAGTACTTCAAAAACAAAAGACAATCCAATTTTTAAAATGGGCAAAGGACCTAAATAGATATTTCTCCTAAGAAAATAATCAAATGGCCAATAAACACATGAAAAGATGTCGAACATCCTTAGTCTTTGGGGAAATGCAAATTAAAACCCACTTTACAACTCCCATTATGCCTGTAATAAAAAAAACATAGAAAAGAAAAATAACTAGTGTTTGCCATTAGTTGGCCAGATGAGGAGAAATTGGAACCCTTGTGTATTGCTGGTGGGACTATAAGTGGTAAAACTACTGTGGAAAACAAAATGGCAGTTCCTTGACAAGCTAAACATAGAATTACTATTTGACCCAACAATTCCACTCCTAGATATACACCCAAAGAACTGAAAGCAGGAGCTCAAAACAGATACCTGTACATCAATATTCATAGCAGTATTATTCACAATAGCCAACAGATGGAAATAACTCAAATGTCCGTTAGCAGATGAACAGACAGACAAAATTTGATATATACAAGCAATAGAATATTATTCAGCTATTAAGAAGGAATGAAGTTCTGATATATGATACAACATGGATGAACTGTGAAACCATTATGTCAAATGAAATAAGCTAGACCCAAATATTGTTATGATTCTATTTCTATAAAATACTTAGCATACACGAATTCTTAGAGACAGAAAGCAGATTAGAGGTTACTAGGAGCTGGGGGAAGGGGAAAATAGGGAGTAATTGCTTATGGTTACACAGGTTCTGTAGAGTAATGGAAAAGATTTGGAAACCAATAGTAGTGACAGTTGCACAACAATGTGAATATAATTAATATCACTAAATTATACACTCAAAAATGGTTAAAATGGCTTACTTTATGTAATATATATTTTACCACAATTTAAAAACCCCATAATGACTTTACATTTTCTTCTAAGTCTTATGTAAATAGGTTCCCCCATCTTGTGATACACCATACTCTAGTTGTTATTACATTTTATATATTCTAATTTCCATCATAATTTCCTCTTTAATTCATAAATTACTTAGAAGTGTGGCTTTTTGTTGTTGTTGAATTCCCAAAGTGATAGTGTTACTTTAAAGTGTGATTTCATGTACCAGGCTACAAGATACTCTGAAATTTCCTGAGGTTTTTTGTGAACTTACACATAGTGTTCTAGGAAACTCTTTTTTCATGCTTGAACAGAATAGACACTGTATATATGGCACGTTCCAGGTCTTATAAATATGTAAAAGGCTTATTTTGTCAATTATTTTCTTCACATTATTTTTATCCATAATTATTTTTATCTACTAATTCTGGTGTTATGTTTTACAATTTATCTTTATAACTCTGAGTTATTTATTTATTTATTTAGTTTTAAAGATTTTATTTTTTCCTTTTTCTCCCCAAAGCCCCCCAGTACATAGCTGTATATTCTTCGTTGTGGTTCCTTCTAGCTGTGGCAAGTGGGACGCTGCCCCAGCGTGGCTTGACGAGCAGCGCTATGTCCTCGCCCAGGACTCGAACCAACGAAACACTGGGCCACCTGCAGCAGAGTGCACGAACCTAACCACTCAGCCATGGGGCCAGCCCCAACTCTGAGTTATTTTTTAACATTTTTAAAAAACATATTTTAAGATTATGTTATTAGGAGCATTAACATTTATATTTGTTAATTCATCCTGTTGGATTGTTTTTGTCCATATGTGTTGTTCTTCATTACATCTATTAAAGCTGTTTACCTAATATCATTTATGTCTGATATTAATGTTGTTACAGCATCATTCTTTCAAACAGTGCTTATGTGCCATACCTCTGCCCATTCCTTAATATTCATGTTTTTTCCAGGCTTTGTTTTTTCAGGCTTATTTCTTTTAAGTTGTATTTAACTAGTTTACTTTTTAGAGCTAATCTGAGAATCTGTCATGAAAAGAAAGCACAATGATTAAGAGTGTAGCTTCTGAGAGTCAGATATCCGAATCTGAGTCCTGACTCTGTTGTTTGCTGTGTTATTTTGTGCTTCAGTTTCTTCATGTGTAAAATAAGAATAATAAAAGTAACTACTTTATATGACGTGCTTAGAGCTCTTCCTGGCATAGAGAAAAAATCAATAAATGTTACAAATTTGCGTCATTAAAAAAGTGAGTTTAATGAACCTACTTTTACTATAATTACTAATATTTGTTTTTGAGACATTATTATTATCTTACTGGTTTTTCCTGTTTCCGTTATTTTAAAAAAATTACTCTCCATTGTCTCTTTCTATATGGTTCCCAGATATTCTATATTCCTATGATTCTATGTTAATTATTGTAATTTTAATCTTTTAAAATTTTAAAATTGTTAACTTTAAATTTTAAAAACACATTTAATTACAAGTTTTTCCAATTAGGTCTTGATTTTTTAACATCTCTATCTACTTCTTCAAAAAGACAGTACTATGTTGTGGTAGACAGCTTCTAAAATGGTTTGAAATGATACCCTCCACTCCTTATATCCATGGTCTTGGGAAACTCCCTTCCCTTGAATGTGTGTTATAGCTAGTTACTTGCTTCTAATACTAAAATATGAGAAAAGTAATGGGATGCCATTTCAAGATTAGATTACAAAAATCTGTGACACTTGCCTTGTCCCCATTCTCTATCTCTTGCCTTTTTACTTTCTCATTTTGATGAAGCCAAGTACTATGCTGTGAGTTTCCCTATGTAGAAGTCCACATGGTAAGGTGGCCTCTGGCCAACAGGTCATAAGTAACTGAGGCTCTCTGTCTAGCAACCCAAAAGGAACTGAAGCTGGGCAGCAACCACAAGAATGGGCTTAGAGATGAATCTGCCCCCAGGCGAGACTTAAAATGATTGCAGTTCCAGATGACATCTTGCTTGCATTTTGATTTTGAGAGACTGAGAAACAGAAGACGAAACGAAGCCATGTGCAGATTCCTGACCCCTAGAAACTCTAAGATAATACATATTATCGTTTTAAGCCATAAACTTGGGGGTAATTTGCTATTTTGCAATAGGCAAATGGATGGTTTTGAAAAATCTCAGCGTTTCCAGATAGCCAGAGATGCTAACATTAAGAAATGACTATGAGCTCTGTCAGAAAAACATGGCATGGATATTAAGTGAAGGGTGTGTCCATACACCTATTTCTTAAGTACTCAAATAGGAAAAAGGATAAGAGCATTATTCAGTCATACCAAGGGCCCATTAAAGATATTAAGAGTGAGCCTCACAGATCCTCTTAATCAAATAGGACCTCTAGAAAAGGTTGAGGTCATTGTATCCAGTCACCTATCAGGAACTAGATAAAATACTTATTATTCTACTACACTCCAGTGAGATTCACAGAAGACCTACAAAGTTTTTGAGAAAACTATATCAGCAGAATCACTTCCAGCTTGCACTGAGAGGAACAGAGGTCATACAAAATAAATAGACACTGCTGGATCCTAAAATTCTACTGGTAGGAAGTAGATTTAGAAAATGACTCACTTGCAAAAAAAGTGTTATTTTTCGTAAAAAATGAAGAATGACTGAGAAGGAAGAACCAGGAGCCCTGAGGGTATTTCCAAGAGCTATGGCCTTGAAACCTAATGAGAAACTTCCAACATTTGAGCTGGATTTCACAATTGCTATTGACTAGTGACTTCTTTGTGCCTCTTATTTTTCCCCTTTTTGGACAAGAATGTCCATAGCTGTTGTTTTATACCTGTCCCACCATTATATATGGATGTGTGTTGGAGGCACATAACTTCTCTCATTAGCTTCATAGATTGAGAGGAACTGTACTTGAGTAGCTCTACTTACAAAACTACTTCCTAGGAGCCTCATTGACACCTAGGCATGATTTAGATGGTGAGACTCTGAACTTTGAGCTGATGCTCTATTGGGATGTAAGTTTTGGAAACATGGGGAGGGTGGTATGAGTGCATTTTACACGTGGGAGTGATATGAATAATTGAGGGCCAGATGTCAGAATGTGATAGGGAAGCTTCTAAAATGGTTCCCAATATTTCCCACCTCCTGGTTTTCACATCCTTGTGCAATTTACTTCCCTTGGTGTGGGCTGAAACTAGTGACTTCATCATAACAAATAAAATACTGCAAAGGCTATGGGATGTCACTTCTAAGATTAGATTATAAGACGGTGACTTCCATTTGGCTGGCTGGGTCTCTCTCTGACTCTTCTCATTTGCTTTCTCTGATGAATCAAGCGGTCATGTGGTGAGCTGCCCTATGAAGAAGTCCATGTAGCAAAACACTGAGGGTGGCTTCAGGCTAACACCCAGCAAGGAACCGCAGCCCTCAGTTCAACAGCTCATAAGAAACCAAATCCAGCCAACAACAATGTGCATGGGTTTGGAAGCAGAACCTCACTTATCTGAGTCTTGGGATGTTGCCCTGGATAGCACTTTGATTAGAGACTGGAAAAAAACCTCAAAGCAAAGGGTCGTCTAAGTCATGCCATGGTTCTTGACCTACAGAAACTGAGATTTAAAAAAAAAAAAGTTGTTTTAAGCCACTAAGTTTTTGGGTAATTTGTTACACAGCAATAAATAATAAATATACATTGACTATCCCCTTACTTTATCCATACTTCTTACCATGTTATCTGTAGTTTGGGTGTATATTTACAACCAAAAAACATATAAAAACATGAAAACAATATTTGTTTTATCCTTTTAAAATCATTATCATAGGTAATATAATTTAGAAAGGTATTTTTATCAATTTTTGTTCTCATTTGTTGTTTTGTTTTTTTCATACTGTTCATTTCCTCTGGGCTAATTTTATTTATCATTTGTTAAACTGCATGCTTGGTAATTCTTACTGTAGAATCTGTGAGTAGTAAACTCTTTTAGTTGATTATGCCTTAAAATGTCTTTATCTGCTTTTAAATGATGGCTTAGCTGAGTAGAGAAATACAGTTTGAAATCTTTCCTTTGTAATTTGAAAACATAGATTGGCATTATTGTTACTATGGAGAAATCCATTGTCAATCTAATTGTCCATCTAGAGATCTTCACCCTCAACTAATTTTAATGAGTTTTCCCTTTGTCTTTGGCTTTCTACAGTTTCACTATGATGAATCTAGGTAGCAATTAAAAAAATTATCCTGTTCAATCATTATGAGATATTTTCAATATGAAAACTCAGTGCCGGAAATTTTTCAGCTATTATCTCCTTGAGTTTTACTTTTCTGCCATCTCTCCATTGCATTTTTGAACTACTTCAAATTATTCTTTATATCTTTATGAGCTCTTTCATATTTCACATCTCTTTGCCTGTAGTGTTCTTTGCTAAGTTTGTTCCTCTGTATTTGATTGACTACTTCTTTTATATACGGAAACACCACTTCATTAGAGAGTTAATTCCCTTTATAGATTATTTTAAATTTTCGTGACTATCTTTTAAAAATATATTTACACCTTTTTTTCCCTTGGACTCAAAATCTATCAGGTCTGCAGCTTCCGTTCTTTCTAGTCTGAAGCATTTATTTTCCATTTTTGCTTCATGGAACTAATTATATAGTTCTGAGAGTGGGAGAGGTTTTTAATTTTTTCTGTTTTTGTACTTTATGTATTATTTTTATTTGCTCAGGTGAAGGATCAGAACTTACAAAGTGTGGCTTTCTAATGCAGTCGACTAGAAGTGTGAACAATTTTTAGAATTTTTTGTGAAAGTATTTGTAAGGGGAGATTTAGAACAGGTGAAAAATCTGAGGAGTTTAAAAAATTTTTATTGTAGTATAAGCTTTTAAAAAATTTTTCAGATAATATTTTTTCACTTTTAGGTAATATGAATATTCTTTTCAGTTATTGAACATTTTTCCTGGCTTTTTTGATAAAGAATTTTTTACTACTGTATCATGTGCATTATAATAATATAATTCCATGAAATTCTTGGCTCAACATAACAATTTATAACATAACAATCATTTCATAACAGTTTGTGAATAGAACATTTTAAGGAAAATTAGCAGAGATAATGAGCAGTTTGTTAAAAAATCCTTGAGAACTGCAGACTTTCCTTGGGTACTCTTCACAGGTGACATTTCTGCTTAGAGGACACAGAACAAAGGCTTGTTTGTTTCTTGTACCTGTGAAGTGGCTGACTCTACTACATGCTGTAATCAACATGAATTCTCTTTTGGCAGCAGGACTGGCTCCATAGTTACCATGATTTGGAATAGATCATGAGCCATTAAAGAGAGATTGCTTATTTTATTCTTTTTCTGTGAGTGGAACTTTGTATATATAAAACTAGAATTTTGCTTCAAATCATAAAGGGTAATTGTTTTTCAGTTATGCATGTAAAATTCTGAACCACATAAACTCCACTATAAATTTATTTGAAAAATTGCAATATTGATGAATATAACATTATCAACTATTACTATCTATACATTAGAATTTCAAGCTAATGAGCACTAAAAATATTCAGTATTTTATTTACAGATTTTATAGACATATAGTCAACCCATGATTTCCAAAACAATGCTCTAGCATTGTGAGAAGAATGGGAGAAAATGCAACTTTACTCTGTGAATCAATTGGATCCAATGTTCAAGTAATTTAATCTCTGTGTTCTCATGTTCTTCACTATGGTTTTTCTGATGGAACTATTGATGCTTTCAATCTCTCCACTAGAATTGTGTAAGAAAGACTGCTTTTCTTAATCAACTGGGGGGAAAAATAAGAGTCTTTGCTTTTATCACACATGGAAGCATTTACCATTCAACTAGCTGATGTTGAGGTCGATTTCTCAAAACATTTAGCTTTTAGTCAAATGCTCGCAGAATGAACACTCTTGCACACCAGCATGTAAGAAAGTAAGATACTTGATACAACATTAGCAAGTTTTTTCCCCAGTGTTGTTTTGATTTCATTACTCCCACTTAAAAGTAACTCATAGATTTGAAAATCCACTAAAAACAGATTCAAAGTTATAGTTTAAGGTGAACTCTCAATGAATGCAAAAGCTTCTGCATGAAATAAAAAGAGGAATATATTCTTTGTCGTGTTTTCTAACAAAATGATTCAACAGCAGTATAAGAATTACCAAATGGGAAACCTTTTTTGGTGGCAAACTAATTAAAGTCACTCCTCATAGCTGACTTTTATGATACACTTCACATAGGGCTTAATGGACCCATAACAGTTTCTGGAAAAGATATTTTTTTCTGAGGCATTCTTGGCTACTCAATAAAATAAAAGAAATTGTGGTTAGGTTTCAAAATGAGCTCTTTTTAGACAAAGCTTTCCACATGAAGATTTAGTAGAGTTACATCTGTTTTAGATAGAGGTCTTTAAGCATCAGACCCAAAGGCTACTTTGATAACAAGCAAACACACAAGAGTGAGAGAACTCACGGCTTCTGATTTCCTACCCCAACTGGGTTCAGTCAAAATGACTGCTCTTTTTCATTTTTGTAGGACACATTTTATTTAACTGAAAGTCAAGTGCTGCTGAAAATCAGTTTCAATTGGGATTCCCATCCAATTTTATAAAAAAAGGAAAACATCTTTTTTGGTCAGAATAAACATTTCTCAATTATCTAAAGCCATCCAAATAAAGCATTTGTTTTGAGCCCGTGGCCCACCCTGGGTGCTGATGGTGGGTGGTTATTATTGTATTGGCTTCTCAGTTTGTATGCCTCAAAGCGACAGAAAGGCTGGACTCCTGGGATTTTTAAATAGTGCCATATGACGTGGACAGAAGTTCCTTAAGGGCAAGGGAACTGTGTTTTTAATTTTTTTTTTTTTTTTTTTGTATGCTCACTGTCTTTTTAAGGGTTCTACACTAAACTCAATGAATTATAATTACCTGAATTTCTCAGAGTTACATGTCTTTTTGAAAAGTTCTGTTTTATTTACGAATGTTGCTTTATGAATAAATGGAGGATTTTTCTTTTTAATGGATAAACTAGTAAGATAAATATGTTTCTTTTACAATTTTATTCCCCACCCCCACAATGGCACTCATCGCCTTCTGTATCTGCCACCCCCAACAAGAACGCAGGATTCATAAAGGCTGAGATTTTTGTTTTTGTTCATTGATATATCCCCAGAGTCTAGAATAATTGTGCATAGCACATAGATGACTTCAATAAACATTAAGTAAATGAGTTAGCAATGATGCACACTCTGGGAGGGGTTAATACAATAGTTTGGATGCGAGCTCATGGAGGGATCGTGAGGAGCAGAGGCAAAGATGAACAGCAAGACCTCAATAAATAGCAGCAATTATTAGTGTCAGATGTTTACGACCCCCAATTTTGCTGATGAAAGGTGACTTAAGAATCTCAGCCTCAGAAGAGATAAGGTGGGATACACTCCACCTAGTAAAAATTATCATGGAAAATGTGCTCAAATACTATTTCTTTCAAAAGGGTCTATTTATTTTTACCAAGTATGTGAAGTCCTTTAAACAAAACAATGATTTTAACATCTCAGATGCAAGCAACAAGAAGATATGTAGATGGATAGATATGCATTTATATACATACAATGCTTTATACATGTATCTATGTATCTCTATCAGTATCTATATCTATGTACCATCTATACATCTATATATATATGTATTGTACACATTTTCACCATTGTGACTATCTTTTCAGTCTGATTCTTGCTAAAATTAATAATTGAGGAGTCCACTACAAGTTATTTTCCAGTGAATTCCCAAATTAAGTATAATTATTTTAAATGAGCCCCTAAAAGAATGAGGAATACAATATATACCTCACTTCATAGATTTACTATGAGAAAGCTAATGTAGAATCTTACCAAGGTGATTTGTTTGTCCTTTTATTTTCCAGTCTATGTTCAACCAGTGTTCCTTTTCATTTTAGCTGTTAAAGCGGGAAGCTATACTTTGATCTTTGGTCAATCATTCCAGACCTGTGGTTAACAATTTCATTATATTTATTTAATCAAAATGTTTTTAAATACACTCTTACTTTGGAATAAATATATCTACTTTTATAGTTCAACTTCTACTTTGCAAAAGGTATTCTAAAATTGTATGTAGAAGTAATAAGTAAAAAAGTATTGCCATTCTATCTGAGACACTAACCGAGCAGTTTTAAGTAATCCAGTGTTTTTAGCAGAATATGTTAGCAACTTACATGCTGTTGATCATGGTGAGAAACAAAGTAGGGAATATAGTGAATTAGCACAAGCTCCATTTCCTGGAGCTATTAAATACACACCTAATACTGTATAACTTAGTATTCTATAAATTAAAAATGTATGCACACCCGCAAAATCCATAGTCTTGCATTACTGACTTTTATAAAAGTAGCAGTAAATAAGTGAATGAACAAAATGACATAAATGAATAAATAAGATAGAATAATAATTTCAAATTCTTTCTTATAAAAACAGAGTTTCAAGTGCTCAAAAATAAGAGACAAATAACAGAAATAAAGTTTTCTCATCAGTCTTTCTGTCACATGCAGGATAAGCAACAGAGATATTCCTTCTAAAGGGATGAAGTCATCTAAGGACTTTCCCCCCAGGAATGATTTGAAGTAAATCTTCTTTGTCATATCTAAAAATCATAAAATAAGGGCTGTGTGGGAACGTTGATTCTGGGGATTGTGTGTTGTGAAGGATTATTTGCAATAATGCCCTAGCTGATCTCTAAAATGCTTGGTGTGAAGTACACAATGATTAAAAGCAAATGTCAAATTTACTATTTTCTTTTTCTAAGCAAAGGGAGAGCAAACATTTAAATGGAACCATGTAGTGGCATGTAGCCCTAGGTCATCTTTTTCATTGCTGAACAGTATTCTATTATATGAATGTGCAATTTATGTATCCTTTTTAGAATTGATGGACATTTAGATTTTTTCCAGTATTTGAATATTAAAAATAATGTGGTTATGAACATTTGTATACCTATCTATCAGTGCACATATAGACACGTTTCTCTTGGGAAAATATGTTAGAAGTGTTGGGATGCATATGTTCAGCTTTAGTAGATGGTGTCAAATAGTGAGCCCAAGCGACTGTATCAAATGACATTCCCACTAGCACTTTGTGATAAACTTGCTCCTCATTTCACTTACACGACACATTATTGTTGTTTTTATTTTAACTTCGGCCATTCTGGAGACTGTGTAGTGAGATCTCTGTTTTATTTTGCATTTCCCTAAAGAATGATGAGAACAATCACCTTTTCTTTGCTTCATGGCCATTTGTACCTAATTATGTATTTCAGTTTCTGTCTTGCCTATTTTCAATCCAGTAGTCTTTTTCTTATTGATTTGTAACAGTTACTTATATGTTCTGATACAAATCCTTCACTAGATACATGCTTACAACTTTTCTCCCACTTTGACTTACCTCTTCCCTTTCCTAATGATCTGTTGATGAACAGAGATTCTTAATTTTAGTGAAGCCTAATTTATCAATTCGGTATTCTTAAGCTAATGATTTGTTTTCTATTTAGGAAATTTTGTCTTACCCACAATTATGATGTTGTTCTATATTATCACTTAAGAGATTTATTGTTTTGTCTTTTACAATTCATCTGAAATTAGTTTGTCTATTATTTTTCACCAATATAATTCTGTCTTTCTTATTAGGCTTTTTAATAAGTCATAATATCTTATGGTTTAAGTCCTCCAAATTTGTTTTTCTTCAGGATTATCTTAATTATTTTCAGTCATTTATATTTCATATGAATTTGAGAATTAATTTGTCAATGTACACACACACACATACACACGCTCACCCACACATCTTGCTGGAACTTTGCATGAGATTACATGAATCAATAGATGATTTTTTTTTTTTTTGAGAAGATTAGCCCTGAGCTAAGATCCACAGCCAATCCTCTTCTTTTTGCTGAGGAAGACTGGCCCTGAGCCAACATCCATGCCCATCTTCCTCTACTTTGTATGTGGGACGCCTGCCACAGCATGGCTTGATAAGTGGTGCTATGTCTGCACCTGGGATCTGAATTAGTGAACCCCGGGCCACCAAAGCAGTATGTATGAACTTAACAGCTGTGTCACCAGGCCAGCCCCTAATTTCACTAATTTTAAAGAACATTTTTATCTAGAAACATTATTCTTTTATTAGATGTTTTCCTATGCATTTTATTTTTGAAACAATTATAAATTGTATTGTTTTAAAATTTTTCTTATATTTATAATGTATTGGTATATAAAAAGAGTATTTTTTTTACATTTTCTTTTATCCAGCACTTTTGCTTAAGTTACTTATTAATTTTAATAGTATCTATATTTTGGGGGGTTTTCTATGTATACAATTGTTTTATTTCTGGAAAATGTGCAACTTAATTTTTTTTAATCCTTATATATTTCTCCCTATTTCTTACTTTATTTTACTAGCCAGAATAGAAGTAGTGATGGCAAGCATCTTTTCATATGTCACCATTAAGTAAAATATTACATATTAGCTTTTTATAGCAAAGCTTAATTTAATTGAGGAAGTTACTATTATTTGTTTGCTAAGAGTTTTTCATGAAAGGTTGTTGAAATTTATCAAAGGATTTTTTGAATCTGTTAAGCATCAATATATATTTTTCTTTATTTCATTCATGTGGTGATTGATACAGATTTTGAACATCTTAACAAATTTCTTTGTTTAGAAAAACCCAACTTTCCCCTGAAATCATATTCTTTTACTACATTGCTAGTTATTTGCTAATATTTTGTTGAGGATTATTTGATCTATGTTTATGAAAATAGATCATTCTGTAATTATCTTTTCTTGCAATGCTCACATTAAGGTGGCATCAAGAATGTACTGATCTCATAAAATAGCGAAACATTCCCTCTTTTTCTATTTTCTCTGTAGTTGGTGTAAAAATATTAAATATTGGAATAATTCCCCAGGGAAGCCATCCGGACAAAAGCTTTCTTTTAGAGACAACGACTGTGGATTCAGTTTCTTTCATACACATAGAACTGTTGAACTATTTAAGGTTCTATTTGTTGGCAGCCAGTTTTCCTCGGGTCTCTCATGTTTCTGAACATCCTGCAAGTAATAGCACTGATGCCTTTGTCCTGGACCAGCTTCATAAATGTTTATGTAGGAGACAACCCTAGAAGAGAGTGTCTCCTAGTGGAGTAAAGGGCGGATGTTATACTGACCAGTATAAGAAAGATAATGTCTGTTTTCAGGGAAAAGTTTTGATAGGCTTGCTTTCAGCTCGTTATAAAATATTTGGCTCCTTAAACTTGTGATTCTTTGGCTAGGTTGTCTTCTGGGAATCCAGTCACATTTCTTAGATTTTTTACTTTGTGACCCACATGTCTCTTACATTATTTTCTTATTTTACTTCTTAATATGTCTTTGTTTCAGTCTGAATATTTCTGATCCAACTTCAAACTCACTCATACTCTTATTTGCTGAGTCAAATCTGCTTTAATTCATCTGTTTGAATTCTCAATTAGTTGTTGCTTTTTTGTTCTATTTCTTTGAATTTCTTAGATTTCACTTTGTCATATATTACCATGATTATTCATAGCTGTTTCAGTGTCTGGAAATTATAACATCCAGATAACCTGTGAGTCTCTTTTAATTATCTGTTTTTTCTCTTGGTTGCTTATTTTTTTTCTTATTGAATGCAATTTTTACTGAGTGTTGAAAATTATATATGGAATAACTTGCCCCTAGTTTATAATGTCTGAAACTCATATTCCTTGTGAGTGACTGTAGAGGAAACTCAGGAAAATATTGCTGTGATGTTAGAGCTCCATAATAAAAATCTGTCAAGACCAAACAGCATGGCTTCTGCTACTGGAGCTCATTTGTTGATGTCTAATTAAAGGAATCATTTGCAATTGCTAATGAATGTGTTTAGCTTCTACTCAAATAATTATTGAACACGCATGTGATTGAATTTTAATCTTAATTCTCCAGTGGCTCATTTTTCATGCTTACTTCAATATTACCCTTCAAAATGAGTGTTATTAATGTGTATGGCACTTGTGCATTGCCTTTTCATCATGATTTGACTGGTTTTTTCCTCCCCTTTCTTTTTTACCCTGTCTTCAGCATTTATTTAGCACACTAACTCTGGATGAGCTTATATTCTGGAAAGGAATGCATCAAATTCCAAAGAATCAAGACTCATTTTTCCAAAAATTGGGTGAGCTCCCAGAAGACATTTAATGCTTCATAGTTTTATAGTTTAAGCAATAAAAGAGGGGAAACTAATTCCCTTTCCATTCTCCTGCCCTCCCTTGAAATATAATTGAAACAGAGCCTTCTGTCCTCTTGCTGATTTGTTTTGACATCCATGAACAATCTTGCAGAGGTGCATTTTTTATTCTTTCCTCTGCTATATCTACTATTGATTTAATTAATCTTCTATCCCACATTATACAGCATGAATAGGAAGTTATGCAACTATTAGGCCAAATCAACAAATATTCAAGTGAGAAACATGGTAATTGATAACCAAGACTGTAAAGTATTTCTGTGAATAAGCAGCTTTTATGAGGATAGAATGCTTCTTATTTTAAAATTATTTCATCTTTATATGGATGTTGAAATTTCTTCTGAAGAACACGGAGGGCTATAATTTTTCATACCAGGAAAATCCCTTTTACAGATCAAAAATCACCAGAAATCAAGCAACATATTTTACTTAGATTTTTTCTAAAACCTCCATTTCTCAAACTGCTATTAAGCATACAAAATGACTTTTTTGATATTTATTGCCTTTTGGGGCTCAATTTGTATTTCTATGAAATTAATGATTCATTATATAGAACAATCTTAATGAAATTACATATTTGGCCAAAGAATGTGGCATGTGTCAGTAATTAGAACACCAATAATGATTTTCACAGACTTTAGCTTGGGCCCTGCTACTATAACTTTTTCCCATTAATTTTATTTCACTTCATGAAAGCTGGAAAATATGCAGTATAAAGCAAGATGCACAATTCCCAGATCCAAGAAAAGAAGGAAAGAAAAAGAATGCTTTAATTTCATTTTCATAATACTTTTGTATTATTATCACTATTCTGTTTTTCCTGCAGAATCAATTTGTGATTATTTGAAGTAAATAAATGGAAATCCTCAAATAATGATTCTTTGAGTCATAAGAACAAGAGAGAAATCACAGTAACTACATTTATAATGAGAACTTTTAAAAAGCAAATCCAGATTATATGATCTGTACAGAGTAGTTTTATCATCTTCTAAATTTACCATCTCCTATGGAGATTGGAGGAAACCTTGAAGATTCAGGAGAAGATAAAGAAGGAAAAATTATTTTTTCTTTCACTATCCACACATGAGTTCTGATAACATATTGATGTTCAGTAATTCTGCTTTTATATATTCATTCAATCAACAGCTATGTACCAAACACTAAAATAGTGCTATGTACAAACACTATTTTAGAGAGCTAACCTTCTGCTTTCAGAGCCTACTTTGTGGTAGGAAGGAAACTGAAAATTACATAAGAACAACACAATGTCTGATAATTATAATGTACTGGGAAGGAAAAAACCAACAGGATAACAGAAAGCATAACAGGGGCAGGGTGAAATTCAACTGAGTGGTCAGGAAAGGAGGAAGGAATGATGTCTGAAATAGAGCCTGGCTAATGAGAAGGAGCTATCCATGAAAGAAAGTTTCCAGGGAGCAGGAAAAAAAAAATGCAAACCCCAAAAGTGAGAATAAGCTTAATGTAATGGAACAGAAAAAGAAAAACGTCAGAAATTATGGGAACTATTAAGCAAGGGAGAGATTAATAGTGATGTGAAAATGGAAAATTTAGTTGAGCCAGATTGTGTATGCCATGGTTGGAAGTTTGGATTTTATTAAAAAAATTTTTTATTATAGTAAGAATGCTTAAGGTACAATCTAGTCTCTTAAAATTTTCTCTCTTTTTTTTGAGGAAGATTAGCCCTGAGCTAACATCTACTGTCAGTCCTCCTCTTTCTGCTGAGGAAGACTTGCTCTGAGCTGCCATCCGTGCCCATCTTCTTCTATTTTATATGTGGGACACCTGCCATAGCATGGCTTGCCAGGCGGTGCGTAGGTCCGCACCAGGATTTGAACTGGTGAACTCTGGGCCACGGAAGCAGAGCGCAGGAACTTAACCATTGCGCCACTAGGCTGACCCCTACTCTCTTAAAATTTGAAGTGCATGATACAGTGTTAGGGGCAATGCTATACAGCAGATCTCTAGAACTTCTTCATATTGCATAACTGAAACTTTATACCCATTGAACAGCGACACTCCGTTTCCCTCTCCCTCAGTGCCTGGCAGCCACCATTCTACTCTCTGTTTCTAGGAGTTGGACTATTTTAGACACCCCATACAAGTGGAATCATGCTGTATTTGTTTTTCTATGACTGGCTTATTTCACTCAGCGTAATGTCCTCCAGGTTTATCCATGCCGTTGCATATTGCAGGATTTCCTTCTTTTATGGCTGAATAATATTCTATTGTATGTATATACCACATTATCGTTATCCATTCATCTGTCGATGGACATTTAGTTTGTTTTCATATCTTGGCTATGGTGATAGTGCTGCAATGAACATGGGAGTACAGATATCTCTTGGAGATCAATTCTTTCAGATACATACTCAAAAGCGGGATTTCTGGATGATATGTTTTACTTTTCATTCAAGTTAAAATAAAATCCGAACTTTTTTGAGTTTGAATTTTATTTTAGCTTAATAAAAGGTAATTAAAGAATTATTAAGGAGAAGAGTACTATGTCTGATTTTCTTTAAAAAAAAAAGGCAACATCTAGGTGTGACTGGGAGATGGTGAGCTGAGAGGAGCAGAGGCAGAGTTGAAGTGTGGGCTGGTCCCCAGCACAGATGAAAGAGAAGGGTGGTTTGATTGGGAGAATATCAGCGAAAACGAAGAGAGGAAGGTAAGAATATGCTTTTAGAGGTAGACTCATGGGGCTTGGGAATGGAGTGGATGACAGGAGGGGGTTTAGAAAAGCGGCTGGAATCTAGAATGCCACTTATGTTGAGTGGATGGTGGTGCCATTTACAGAGAAGGGATAAGATAAAAGAAAAGTTTAGGAGGGGAAGAACTCTGTGAAAATTTATTTGTTTAAAACGTGACATTCAAAGATGTTTGTTAGATATTCAAATGGAGATATCAAGTAGATCTATAAATTTGAAGATTTGTATAAATATATATGTATGTATACACACATACACATACATATCATATATGTCTATATACCATGTTTTTATAACATTTTTTGCACTTAATCATAATTGTTTTTATAATTTATTTCCAAAATATAATTTTAATGACCACATAGATGTACATTGTGAAATGTAGTATAATTTATATGCAATCATTCATGCATTGCTGGACATGTAATTGGTTTTATGTTCCTGGATTTTGTTTTTATTACTTATAACTCTATGTTGGTAATCCTTGAAGATAAATAATTATGCATATCTATTTTATTCCCATGAATAAAATTTTCAAAAACAGAATTGCCAGATCAAATACTTTCTATGCTTTTAAAGATTTTGACAGTTACTTTCAACACTGCCCCTAAAAGAGTGTACCATCACAAATTCCATCAATAATTTACTAGTGTCAGATCTCAGGAGGACCACCTAATGTAATTATTTTTTTGTTAATCTCTGCCATTTTACCAGAAGAAAAATCTTATATTTGATTTGTAGGCTTTAAAAAATATTCCTTTGATGCTATTGAGGGTGTTTTGTATAATGTGTTTAGCCATTTGCCTTTCTTCTTCTGTGAATTAGCTATATATGGTTTTTGTAATTAGTAATTTTCAGCTTTTTCACATTCATTTGTCAGAAATCTTTACTAACATTTCTATAAGAATTGAAAACATTCCTCTAACTTTTAATACCATTCATTTTAATTATGGGGGCTTTTGATGTTTGTTCAATATTGTAAAACTATGTATCAGTGATTTCCTCTTTGTGATATCTATCTTTGGATGAATGTTTAATGTCATAATGATACTGTCCTCACTGTTTGGTGTTTGACTTCTGACAACTTTTAAGCCTCAGATCTAACTCTTCTCTTTCTTCCCCGTACCTGGGGAAGCTGATGAGAAAGCCTGGGTGCTCCCTCGTTTGGTGCCAGGAGGAGGAGACTCAAACCATGCAAGCCCCTGCTTGTACAAGCCCCACTCTCTAACTAATAAAATCCCAAGCCAGTCTCCTTTCCTTGCTCTCTCAAGCTATTTTCAGACCAGCTTGGGAAGCCTGCCCTGCCCTTCCCCAAAAGCCTCATTATATGAGTAATAAACGTTTTCATATTCTCTTGGTATGTGTGTGGCATCATCTGTCTTGACATCTGAATTAAATTATGGTTGAGGGTCCATTTTGTTTCTGCGGAGTAGCCACAACACTCAGAACGGAACTTTGCAACTATTTCTCACTACTTTCTTCTATTTCTTAAAGTGTTATTTTTAAAAATATTTAATTCCTTTGGAAATTAAATTATTTTGGATTATGGTGTGAGGTAGGGATGTTTATTTTTCCAAATATCCCAGTTGTTTTAACACTTCTTGGAAACTATTAGGAGGAAGACAAAAGAAGTAGAAGGAAAAATAATACGTCCTTTAATCCTCTTTTACGTTTTCATGGACATGAACATTATTTTATTTTTAGAACTTTAAGAAATTCTAGAAAAATCCTAAATATAATTTTGAAAGTCACTACAATGTTGAGAATTTAGTTAAATAATAACAGTGCTATCTGATCAATTATTATTTTGCTATCGTATATGACTAAAATGAAAACTATTTGGATTAAAAGGAATTTCCCATTAATGAAAGATGATTGGCAACATTAAAAGTGGTGAACACCCTCCTGATTTACAGCATTGCCAATAGACTGAAGAAGGTAAAAAAGAATTTCCAAGATTAAAGATGTAAAAGACAATGAGATGATTTTCAAAGGCATACATCTTTTTTCCCACTTCTTAGCTAATGTAATTGGTAGAAGTTTTTAGTTATTTGCTATGGATATGAAAACACACTACATACTTTTATTCATTTATCTCATTTAATAGTTAGATGGTGGTGGAAAACAGTATCTGTATTGTATGTATGTATGAAACCTAGGTGTGAAAAAGAATGTATTCCCCCTCTTTACAGATGAGGAAACCAAAGCTTAGAAAGGATACATAAATTGACTAAAGTCAGGCTTGGAAGCCATAAGATATAGATTAAAACTGAGGTCATATTAAATATAGACATTCCAGAAATATATTTCCTTGAAATTATTTCCGTGCATTCACTCTGTAAAATCTACTATTCACTTAAAAGGCAGCTAAAGGAAATGCTAATTAATGTTGTTATTATTGCACGTGCTGAGCAATCTCGAAGTTTGAAGTAATTTTAACCAATAAGTAAGTTTTTATGGAGATTAAAATTGTACACCACCTTTCCTTCCTATTCTCATGAATCTTTATTGGTAGAAACTCGTGAAAGGTATTTGCTACAGGCACATATTGACTTTTCTTACTGTACATAAGGGAGGAACCAATACAAGGAAATCTGAAAGGCATTATTGAATGTCTACTGTGCACCTGTTCCCCCAGGGACTTAAGTAAACCTTGGCAGACGTGAAACAGCAAGACTCTGTGAAGTTCAAATAAAACACGGAACAGGTCAGTCAAAAGTATGGTTAGATGCGATACCAAAACATGAACGTATATTTTGAGTGTGCATTTAACATTACATGTCGTTATACTTATCACATATCACAGTGGTTACTTTAGACGAGTTTCTAAGCTTCGAGTTTTTACTTCATAATTTATGAATCATTAAATTTCCTAAACTTCAATGCTATCCTTCAAGTAGTATCCAATGATAAGTTTATCTTCTGTAAATGCATTATTTGGCATTTTATTGCTTGAAAAATGTCTCACGTACATATTTAATCAACTTCAAAGAGGGATCAAAAGGAGTCTTTTATTTTCTTATCATACAAATGTACTTAGAAAAGGGAAATCTGTGTGTGTGTGTGTGTTTAAAATCTTATTTCAAGTATCACTACAAGTATATTATATATAAGAATGATTTTTCAAGTGTTTATACTTATTATATACAATAAATTGAACCACTAAGAGGTTTGATTTATTTATTTATTTATTTATTTTTAAAGATTGGCACCGGAGCTAACATCTGTTGCCAATCTTTTTTTTTTTTCTCCTCTCCAAAGCCCCCCAGTACATAGTTGTATCTTGTAGTTGTAGGTCCTTCTGGTTGTACTATGTGGGATGCCACCTCAGCCTGGCTTGATGAGCGGTACCATGTCCCTGCCCAGGATCCAAACCGGCGAACCTCTGGGCCCCTGAAGCGGAGCGTGTGAACTTAACCACTTGGCTATGGGACCGGCCCAGTTCTATTTACTTTTGTTCTTAGTTTACATTTATAGGGTTGTATTCTTCCCTGACATCTTTCTTCTGTTATCACTATACTCCCTGTGCTTAATCTAGAACAAATAATTGAATATTTTGGGTTTTATTACTTTTTCCTGGAAATTTTGAAAACTACCTTCATGGTGTTGTCAAAATAGGTAATAGCATACCTTTTTCCTTAAAGGAAAACATATACTTATTTTATGGAATAATGTATACATTATCATGAAAGGAACTCTTGGGAGTTCAATAAAAATGTGTTGATCGACCCATTCTAAATAATAATGAGCCTTGAAATAACATTTATACACCCATCTATCCATGCACATACATATATATGTCCATATATATACACACACACACATATATATATATATATATATACACACACACACATGCCCGTGTACATGTATTTCCACTTAGGAATACAAAAGAGATGTGGAATAAGTAAGATGCTTTCCATGATAAAAGCTTTTCACTATAATGGCTATATGATAGCTATATATAAATACATATATTTCTGTGTATGTAAGTATAAATTTATACAAGTTGGAGTTATATAAAATAGCTATACATATTACATAACGGCTATAATAACTTTGTCTGTTTTCTGAAATGCAATTTTCCTCTACAATTCTAGTAGCAGACTGTCAGTGAGTATTTACTAAGTTTTCCCTTGATTATCTATAAATCAGTGTGACGCAGGTAAAGAAACAAGTATTGCAGTAACTTAGAACCACTCAGCATGGCCCATTCCACAGCACTTCCTTAGCTACTGTCACTATTGTGATTTTTGAGATGACCATTCTCATGCTTTTACTTTATAACTTTTAAACCTATGTATGAATCTATCGTCTATCAAATTTTCATATTTTAAAAATTTATTTAAATTGACACTTTTTTATTCTTCTGTCATTGTTTTTGCACTCAACATTTTCTTTGTGAGCTTTAACCATCATGACTCACATCTCTGCAGTTTCGTCATTTTCACTGTGTCTGGTATTCCGATGAATAGGTATACTACAATGTATGGATTTAGTACACTATCAACAGGCCTTGGTTGGATTCCAGTGTTTGTTCTTATAAACAATGCTGCTGGAACATTCTGCCATATATTTCCTGCTGTGTATCTACAAGAGTTTCTCTAGGGCATATACTGAGAAGTGAAATTGATTACATATTGTGTATATTGATTTTCAACTTTGCTAGGTAACAAATAAAAGATAGCTCTTTTCCAAAGTTGTAGCAATTTAAACACGTACCAACAATAAGAAGAATTCCTATTGCTTGGAACTTTCTTGCTAATATGCAGTACTGCCAGACTTTTTAATTTTTGTCAAACTGGTAGATGTATAATAGTATCTCTTTGTAATTTTATTTTGCGTTCCCTGATATCTAATGATATTACACATCTTTTTTGGTTTATTGACCATTAGACCGTCTTCTTTCGGCTTGTTTTACGTTTTTATTTGTAATAGATACATACAACTTCTCTAAAATCTCTGATTACTAGTATTTTGTCAGTTACATGTGTTATCACTAATATCAAACAACAGCCTTAGTGCCACACAATAAAGATATACTTACCCCAGCAGTTTGAGAGTCAGCAAGCTAGGCTAGACGCACTGCAGGCTTTCCTAGGCTTGGCTGGGCTCATCCCCACGTGCAGCGGTCTTCTGATAAGATTTAGCTGATCTATTAACTACAAAAAGTCCGTGTACAAATGTATTATTTAGTTAATCAGTCCTCTCTTATTGGATGCTTAGTTTAGTTTCTAATTGTTTGCTATTCTTAGCAGAGCTGGAATGAGTATTCTTATAGAGTACATTTTTTGCACGTGTCTGAATTGTAATTCTTTAGAACAGATTCTTAACATGGAATTGCTGCAGCAACACGGATTTTGACAATTTGTATATTCTGTCAAATCCTCTTTTCTTATTGCAAACACTCAGTATTAGCAATTTTGAATATTTTTACCCAAACAATGGAGTTCAAAATATATCTCATTTTTGTTTCATTTTTTATTGCCAACACAGTTAATTGTCTTTTCCTATTTTCAATGTCTTTTGTAATTACTTTTTCATACTCTTTGCAAATTTATCTATTAAGTCATTTGCCTTTTTCATGTTGATTTGAAGGAGTTTCAGGTTTTCTTTCAATCTGTGGCTTTATTTGGACATTGATTATGATGAATTTTGACACACACAAAACTTTTTATTCAAGTAAATTTGTCAGTCTTTTTCTTTAGAGCTCTTTCCACCCTCCTTTTTGGAAGTCTTTCCACACACTAAAATAAATTTTTAAAGACATATACTTATTTTTCTTTTAAAAGTCTTTCACTATACAAAGAACGAAGTCATATTTTTCTAACTGTATTGCTATTTTTGCTACTAGTAAATTTTTCATTGGGATCTTAGATTTACCCAGAATTCGTTGCTATGCACGGGCATGAATTGGAAATGTCCATTACTATTGTCCAACCTATAGAAACAAACCTATGGCAAATTTTCATTTATACGTAAGAATGTCTCTGTACTTTCCATTCCACATAATTCAAAATAATACTCTCAATCCAATCTTGCAAGATTCTTAGTCCCATTAGAATTGTTCATTCTAACCTACTCTCTATTTACATTTTCAGAAATTCTTCCTCCTTTTCATCTGCTAATGGATCCCATTGTATTTTCCAATATTGCTAAAGATTTATTTTACATTTTATGTTTCTTCTCTCATTCAATGAGATTTTGAAAGAGAATTAAAAAAATAAATCTGTATTTGTTAGCCACTGTGAAACAAAAATGGATATTTAACTTATATTTTATACTTAGACTTTTAAAATTTTCATATTACTTTATATATTCATAAATTATTTTGAAAAGCAAATAATCATGCCATAATCCACTTTTATAAGAGGATTTATGCACTTGTTAAATATCTATCAAATACCTGGAATTATTAAATACACATCTAATAATCAAAATGATCTTCTTACAAGGTATTTATTAGCTTTGTGGAAAATATGTGTGTGTGTGTGTGTGTGTGTGTGTGTGTGCTGTGTGTGTGTGTGTGTGTGTGTGTGTGTGTGCTGTGTGTGTCTGTGTGTGTGTGTGCTGTGTGTGTGTGTGTGTGTGTGTGTGTGCTGTGTGTGTGTGTGTGTGTGTGTGCTGTGTGTGTGTGTGTGTGTGTGTGCTGTGTGTGTCTTTTGTTGCTGCTATTCATCCGATAGCCGTCTCTAAATACCTTCTTCCTTAAAAATAAAATTCTAATTGTCTTTGCCCTACCCTAAATGAATATGAATGGTTTAAAATCTTCCCAGATTCAGGATGTAAATCTTTGTATGTTTGAGCCTTTCATTCTCTTTGCCTCATGAGCTATGAAGATTTTACCCTACTTCTTAGCTAACAAGTTATTCCAGCACAGTTCGATAGTTTCTGGTAGAAGGCACATTATTCCTGGGTCAGATGAAGCAGTTTAATACTCACTACATTATCAGTAGCCGGAATATTAGCTTTTGTACCGGTCCTCTGAGCCCCGATCTCCACAGGGGAATGCAAGAAGGGCCCGCTGATCCCTGAACACACAGTGGGGCACATTACAGAAGAGGAACCCTAAACTTAAGGAACCTCAGTCTTCTATGATGCTCAATAATCAGGTCTGTCTTTGCTCCCAAAGGAGACATTATCTCTATTTTCCAAGGATGTAAGTAAACTTATTCTTTGCTCTAGAGGAAAACACTATTTCTTTCAAGCATGTTCATTATGCAAACATCCTTGGAAACAAAGGGCAGTCAGCATCTCTGCTTGCAATACAGGCAGCAACATGAGAGACCCACAGAGAATTGTCTCCCAACAGCCATGTGATCAGATTAGACACAGCATAGGACATAATCCTGGCAGTGGAAAGTGAGGAAAAGTTTGCTACAGGATATTTGAGATTTTCTTCACAGTAAAATAACTGGACACAAGACAGATATATTCTTTATATATTCTTTTTATAAATTCTTTATATATTATCCATTGCATGAGAGCCCCTTGAACTGTGAGAGCAACCAAACTAAGATGCAGGCTAAGATCCCAACAAAGATGCATCAGGCAGAGAATGGCTGAGCAAAAAGAAAGAAGAAATGCAGCACATTGACGCGAAATTGCTGCATCTATTAACTCAGACTCTCCTGCCTCCAGACTTCATGTTATGGGAGACAGTAAACATCTTATTTATTGATTGAGTCTGTTACTTTCAGCCATAACATGAGTTGCAATAAACCTGTTTAGAAACAAGTTTTCTGACATTCAAAGAGTTTTAATAATTTTTCAAGATTGATACAGATAAAATTACTATTAAAGGTAATAAATCTAGAATTTATATACAATATGTGTATTGCTTATTCTGTAGAGCTATGCTTATGTTTTCATTAAAGATAAATAGTATGTGATTTTCCTGCAGTTAAACATACAATTTTGTATGTCTAAATTCTGTGATGATCCTTGAGACTCATAGGGGTTGTATTCATATTTAATGGATTAGTTTCACATATTGGCACAAAACTTTTCCATGACCCTTTGTTTCTTGTGTCATCAGTGCAAATGCTCAGGGCCCTCAACAGTCACATCTGTCAAACGTGACTCCTAAACATTGCACCAAATATGCTCAGCTTTTCTCATGCTCACGACTTTATTTACGCCAGTTCTCATACATAGAATGCCTTTGACCCCATGTGTCAAAACCCACACTATCATTCTGGAAGCTATATTTTTGCATTACATTTGCCTATATTCAACAGTAAACTCCTTGTACTTTCATAATACCTACATTTGAATAAAATGTCTTTTAAAAAATTTAATTACTTTCCTAGGAAAATTAACTAACTAAGAGCCAGCTTCCCACAATGGTTAAGAGTAGTCATAGATTTTCCTGCACTTAATATATTCCACATACAAAGTGTAGTAGATGCTCTCTATGCCCAACTCATTACTCCTCTTTAAATGCATTAATTTCCAGGTACCAACATGTTCATCCTTGTGCCTAGGAGGTTTTTTTTTCTGTAAAACTGCTGAAAGATGTAATACTCATGCTTAGAACCCGCCATCATCACCACTACCACTAGATCTCAATGAATTACTGTCAGGAGTTAGTGTTTAAATACCCTAGTTCCCTTATCTCTTGGGTAGAATGATTTTTAGATATATGTTTTTCATCTTTCCTCAGAATTGTTCCATGCTCTAGAGTCACATTAAATAGCTCTGATGCACCTTTAAGAGCTCACCATTTATTGACAGCTTTCTCTTTCTTGTATTATGTTCCCCACTTCCAAAACCATGTTCCCTGCACTTCCAAGAAATTACTTGCACTCAAATTCTTGCTTTTGGATCTGCTTCTGAAAGAACCCACACTAAGACAGTTTGCTGGAAGTGGTGCCAAGAAGGAGTTCTTGGATCGTTCTAGTCAAATGACGGAAAGAAACCCATTGGTTGTTCTGGTAGGGGAAGTAGAACGCCTGGAATGCAGTATCGTCACAATTGTAAGCCTCACCTGTAGTGAATTGGGATAGGATAGAGATATGGGGGATCATTGACTATACAGTTTTTTAAGTGTTTGGATCATATGATAATAATGGGAATTTCAAGTATTATGGAGTTTTTTGGCTTTCATTAAGCGCCAGTGACGCAGTAAAGAAAGGAAAGGACAGGTTTAGGGTCGCCACCACCAATTCAGACCACAATGTAAGAACCAGAAGTTCTCTATGCAAAAGCCAAAGACCCTCATCTCCTGTACCTAATGGGCTATATGGCCAAAAAACAAAGCCAAGGATCAGATCGTGAGTAAAGCAAAATTGCATTTTTATTTGTTTTGCATTTTTTTCCACTCCCAGGAGGCCTTTGTTGCTAAAGTAAGAACTATGAAACAGAAGTACTGGGACCTTGAAATTTAGTTGAGAACATCTGTGTGAATGTATTTAACAACCCTGAACCTCCAGATTCTGTGACTGTCCGGGACTGTTGAAGTGGCCACTGCCCTGCACTAAGGATAGAAGATCACCCTTGTCTAGAGACCATGCAAAGGCCTCACGTGAGACAAATGCCTTAAAAATGATCTCTTTGAGATTTGACCCCATCTCCCCTTGTACATTCCAGGCAAATAACCAGGATCATGTTTCAGCATGGCCCAGGGGAAGTATTTCTTTTGCTTCAGAAAGAAAATATTTATGACCGATAGAGCTTAAGGACATGGTTAACTTATACCTACTGCCAGGAAACATTAGAACCTTCCTTGGAATGGATTATAAGGGTGCCTGACTAGGAAGCCTTGATAGAGTATTGAGGAAGGTACAAGAGAGGAAGAGTGAAAGGGTAATTCCCAAAGACCCAATGACAGACCAGCTAACCATATTCCCTAATAGAGCCCAGAAACACCTACTTTACTATAACAATAACAATGGGGAGCAGGGCACTAGCATTATCAAGAAGCTCATCGTTGGCCGTTCTTTGTAAGTCAAGATTGACAGTAGGGTAAATCTCTATGGTGTTGGACTCTCTAGGATTAATGGAGATAATACAATTCTGGAATAGTAGGGGTCATGTAGCAGAATTTAACTGTCAGAAGCAAAGCGGATGCCATCTAAGGAGACCTCTCTTGCAAGAACCTATGGTAATAGCCAATACAACATGATGTTCCAAGAGGCGAGATAAAGAAAAAGTTGACAAGTGTTTAACTTAACTTACATAACCAGAAAAGATCAAGAATGAGAGAACTGAAGGCTGACATCAGTGGCAGCAATGAAAAACCATGATGTCTCATCCCGTTTCCACATATGGGGCAGTTCTACGACACAGAGCTCGTGTTTTAAAGTGGAGGCCAAGTCAACTTACAAAAGAACCCAAACAGCGCAGCGAGTTTATTGAGCAGGGATTTCCTCCAAGATTCTCCAAAGGAACCTTTCGTCACTTACCAGAATATTTATACACCGGAAAAATATTTATACACTGAGCATACTAAAATTTTTAGGATATTTGAATACAGAATCTAAGATGACAATAATACTTGGAGACTCAAAACACCATCAAGTCCAGACTGTTGGAGTGGGGACATATGGAGGCCAGGTAATAAATAGGGATCCTGGCCAAAGCCTATCTCACAGTGTGTCAAATGCTTCTCCAGGCCTACTGAGCTCTTCCCCAGAGTGGACATACTTTACAGCTAGCTTGATCCACACAATGGTTTCTGTCCTCTGGAGTGAAAGCCATAACGGGAGGAAAGGCCATAAGGAAGCCTTCACACTATTTTCTTTTCCCTGGCTGATGTAGTAAATTGGGTGTAATGGTGAAGATTGGTGCACTCTCAATAACTTAAAGGATCCAGGGGTCATAGTACCACTTATATCCCTGTTTATGTTATTAATCTTGTCCCTAAAAAAGCCACACAGATTACAGCAATGACAGTTAGACTACCATAAATTATTCAAGTGGTAGTCCTAATCACAGCTATTGTGTTGTATGTGGTATCTTTACTATGAGATTCTAAATAAATTCTGGGACTTTGTAGCTGGCTATTAATTAGCAAATACATTCTTTCAATACACGTCATGGAGAGTCAGAATCATTTACATTCACTTGGAATGAACAGCAGGATAGATTCACAGATTTGTCACAGGATGATGTTAACTCTCACTCTTTGTCACAATAAAGTCAGATATCCTTGACCATCTGGACATTTCACATTACTTCACACTGAACTACTATATTGAGGGCACCATTTTAATATAACCTAGAGAAAAGCAAAAGGCAAGTGCACTGGATGCCCTGGTAAAACCATGTGTATCAGAGGCTATAAGACAAATAAAAAGGTTGTAGGATGTGTCACACAAGTATAGTTTTTAAATGCCTAGAGATTAGAGGTATGTCAAGATATCTCCTCCTAGATCAAGGACAAGCTACTACACCTTAGACCCCATGCCACGAAGAAAAAGGCACAGAGTTTGGTAGGCTTCTTCATATTTTGAATAAAGCATACATCACACTTGAAAATATAGATCCACCATTTATCAGCTGGCTTAGAAAGCTGTCAATTTAAAGTTATCTGACACATTAAAATGCTGGGCTAAAATCTCTGGCAAGCCCCAATAAAAGTGTCATAGCACAGACCCTGGGCATTTTAGGGCAAGGATATGCCAACAGCAGCAAAACGTATTCACTATTTTAAAAGCAGCTCCTGACTGGCTGCTCCGCCCTAGTATATGCTGACACCTGAGCATGAGGCATTAAGTGACTATGCAACCAGAGCTGCCCATCATGAGCTGGATGTTATAAACACCAACAAGTCACAGAGGTGACCAGATGCAGAGCAACCCAAAACACAATTTAAATTAAACATTTGGAATCAGGCCTGATCAGTGTTAGAGGGTACAAGTAACTTACAATTCAGGTGACTATGCCATCTATTCCTGTTTCATGGATCCTCTCCCACAGCTTATACCTGTGGTCTCCTAGGGAGGCTCCCTATGACCAGGTATTGGAAAAGAGGAAAACTAAGGCCTGATTCATAAGAGCGGGCTAGATATATTGGCACAAGCTTACAATACACTGCTCTCATTCATTGGTGTTCAGTGACCCAACTCCTTCCCTCTTCAGGAAGGATAATTTGGAGAGCTAGGTTTTGGACCATTTTCTGAAGTTTGCCCCCAACAGTTAACACTTAATGGTTCACCACTTAATAATTCCTCTATTCTGTGTGACTTACCCCATTTTCCTACCAGACTTCTCTGCACTTCCCAAATAAACTACTCATACTTGAATCCTTGACTCAGAATTGACTTTTGGGAAAACCCCAAATAATACTATGCTAGCTATAGAGCTAGATGAATAGAAGATAGCATCCATGCCTGGGGAAATTTATATTTTGGAATTTAGTACTGAGACATAAGAAAATAAACATAGTGTGGTAAGAACGATAATAGAGTTAAGAACAAAATGCTAGGAGAGAACAGAGGAAAATACCCAACATTGTGTGAAAAGCCAAATGCATCAGGGCCAACTTTGTGGAGGAGGTCATACCCCACTAAAGTCACGAAGAAATGAAGAGTAGATAAGACAAGCACACAGCTCAATAGGAAACTCATTTGAGGATAGAATCAAATAAAATCATGTACTTTTTATTCTTAACAATTATTCAATCTCTTAAGGTAACTCAACCCAAACTTTGAGAGTCTCCAAAGTGAGTCATTTTCTGTAGAAATTTTGCCCTTGTGCAAAATTTTCTCAAAAGCAAAACTTTCTGCTCCCTTAGATAGCTGATTAGGCAAAGAACCCTTTGCATTTATGCTTCTTGAGCTCACGCAACTGCCACTCAGACAGAAGTTAGTTCCCTTCTGTTACTTCTGGAGAGAGGTTAATGGGTTTTCTTTGGCATGCTTTTTATGAGCAGGTTGCTGGATAATGAAATTTCCCAATTCCACAGTTCATCACCCTCATACCTGATGGCAGAAATTAGCGATTAGAAATGGGACTATAAAGTGAAAGAAATGCAATTTCCTTCCATCTTTGAACCTGCTCTGGGATGCAAAACTTTTTGCAGTTTTGTGATACGTCTTCTCGAATAATATGCTGTCAATAGCAATGAGTTGAGTAAAAGTAATTTTTTTCCTCATATAAAGAAGTGATCTGAAATATTCACAAGGTAAAAATTATCCTCAAAAAAAAATCTATATTTCAATATTTTCTTGAAGATTAATGTTTCACACACCTAAAATTCTTTTTTCTCTGCTTTCTAGATTTATAAAAGAAGTTTTCTCTATGGGCCTGTTATTTGCAGCTAGTCATTTTTTCCTAGTGTGTATTCGGCTACGTGACATGGCTTATAGAAGAATTTGTTCTTTCACAAATGGCTTGCCTGGTCTGGTACAAAATGATTGTGTATAATGTTTCAATAGCTATTTTTAGGCGAATAAAAGATGATCCAATTAAGATTGTTAGATAGTACACCAGCCAAATGCAAATCAAGACTCTGGAAAGAAAGATAATGAGGGAAAATCATTTATGTCTTACTTTCTATTGTAAAAGAAGTAGGTCTGCAAGAGAAAATAATCATTGTTTCTTTCATAACTGATTAATTCCAGGGAGCCCAAAACGTCACTGGGAAACGCTGTTTGTATATTAAGGCCCAGGGACCATCTAGTCCTGAGAAGAGTAATTTTCACTCTTACTTTTGAACTATGAGCCTTCCATTACTGAATTTGCATGGTCTAGCAATGAGACGTAAAAAACTTATGAAAAAAAATGACGTCTTCAGGATTTGGGTATGCATGTAGCGGAGCTGCAGATGAATATATGTTTCTTCAAAAAACTTTCTGAAGTATTTTTCATTTAAAGTTTTTGTAATCTTTTTCATAAAATGCTTTTTATGTGCCCTAGGTTGAAAGAATGAACATGAAGAATATGTAAGTGAAAAATACCTTTCACAGAGATATAAGTAGGGATATTCAATTTTTAAAAAAAGTTTAAAAGGGAAGTGAATTTACTGAGTAGGGTGTGAAAATGTCATAATTTCTTAATGTATGCAAAAAATGCTCAATAAGTCACATGCATTTAAAGTCCCTCAATGTGTGTTAGCCTTAAGCAAAAAAGTTACCTGCAAAAGAACTTTTTCAATAAAAGGTGAATGTACACAGTAGCCAAAGAAGTAATATAAGGACAAAATAATTTTAGGCAGTTCAATTTCAATACCATGAAACTTTTAACATAAGAACCCTTTACCTTATGTTGCTAAGAATTAGATTTTTTCAGGAGGTAGGATTAAACAATGTTAATAACAAACCATAATTTTCAGTTTCAGACAGTTTGTGATTTTTATATATACTTCACAGAATCTGCTGCATTAGCATCATGCCACTCTGAGCACGAGGTGGAGATGATCAAGTGATGGCCGAGTCCCAGCAGGTGTCGGAAAGCCACTGAAACATTGGAAGTGGCTGAGACTCAGCATTTTATAACCTTGAACATCCCTTGTCTGTAGCATAGTACATTAATCTTTAATATTTTAAATATAATGCAAAAAAGAAACCCAGTTTGGATATGCAGACAGAGTAACAATTGCTCTACGTAGAATATGGCAAGCTTACTGATAGTCTTGGGATACGGAAAGAATCTAAAACCTGAAAAAGCTCATGCTCCATGAGAGCGAGAACTGTGTCTGTTTCTCAGTGAAGGGCACAGCGCAGGCACTATAGTGAGTGCTTACCGAATATCCCTGAAACAGCGAGGAGAAACAAGAGGATAATAATAATGACCAACAGTCCACGAACAGTGGTTCTTTCTAAAATATTTTGCTTCTAAGTAATCCTAGGTGCATTCCTTGAGAATAACAAAAATAAATATAATATATAACATACACATGCATATGTAGCATGGGATAATTTGCTCAATAGCTACGAAAAGGGATTATTTTTGTGTCTACAAAATTGTATATTTTTTATTACCTATGAGTATCATATAGGGTTATGAATTCTAAAGTCAGACTACCAGCATTCAAAATTGGAGCCCTACCGATTACTAGTTGTGTGACATTGAGCAAATCAGTTAACTTCTATATGCCTTAGTTTCCTTACCCATAAAATGGGGATAAAAATAGTAGAAACTCATATATTAGCTGTGAGGATTGAATAAATTATCACATATAAGTGTTTTGAGAAGTGCTTGGTGCACCATTAGTGCTATATCCATGTTAGCTATTACTTATTATACCTTAAGAAATGAAAATAACGTCATACCCTTATTTGATCTCATCTAAGCTCCTCGAGTATTTTCCCATCTCCAACCCTTTCCCTTCCAAGTCATCCACATTGCATTCAGAAAAATCTTTCTAAAACATGTTCTTGTTCATGTCAGACCTACACACTAAAAATGTCAACTGCCCATTAAAAAGTATATAACATTCTTAGCTTGGCATTCAAGGCCTCTCCCAAACTAATTTTATAGTCTTATCTTGTACTGCTTTCTTCCACTCATCTTTTCATATAAATTGTTGAGTTATCCATTTTCTGAAATGATCCTGCACTTTCCCTTCTATGATTGGCTGTCCTGGCCTTTCTCTTTGCTTACAATATAGATTCTGCATCTCCCCCATGAGTCTTTAACTGAGCCCAATAGTTTGAATTAGTAAATTATAAGAATAAGGATAAGTATATTATAAAGATGTATGCATGAGTATGCATAGACCCTTCATTGATACTGAAACTAGTTGTAAGTTAATTTTATGCATCACAGCAGGACCAGTGCTTATAGTACATATTTTAAAAACTAACATTCCTTGACTTATTCATTAATATTCCCCATCTCTCCCTGGATTTATGGATGAAAAATTCTATTTCATCACCTTGGAGACCTTCTGCCACTGCTGTGTGTTGTTTACATTATCTGCAATGTGGCATTTTACATTATTGAACAGTCTTTCTGAGGGATATGTTGTCTTTGAGAAGAACTCAAGACCAGCATGCAAGATTTATTTTATGTGATAATTAATTCAATGTTAACTCAGCTTCTGTTAAATCATAAAATTTAGTTTATAATGTTTTCGTTCTGGTAAATAATTAGCTGTGTGATCATGCGAGGCTAAATCTTTTGATAAAATGCTTCCTATGTGTTGTAAGTTGCGAAAATAAACAACAAGAAAACCTAAGTGAAATATATCTATTTCAGTGAGGAAAAGGAAGGAGATTTTTAATCAGATTATGAAAAGAGAAGGAGACTGTTAATTAGAAGGCTTGTATTTGGGTTCCTGTTTGTTTGGCTTGTAGTATAGGATTGTTGATTTTATTTTGTACTTTCTTTATCTTTTAAGTGGAGATATCAAGGCCTGGGCAGCCTACATAACATAGTTACTGGGAGGAGTAAATGAAACCCGTGCCTCTGAAATTTTGTGCTACACAAACGCAAGGAATTATTATTGAAAAAGGATGGGATAATTTCTAAGCTTTTTTATATGTTTAAAGACAATGATACTATGACTTCACTTAAAACATTAAGTGCATTAGTTTTAATGCCTATTCAGTTATTAACTATGAGTATAGAAAATATGATGATAAATTTGCTATCTTTTGTCCACCAGCGAGCTGGGTTTCTCATAAATACAGAAGAAAAGTCTTCACCTTCTCAGAGGCTTGGAGGAGGAATGACCGCTTGTGAACTCACACCGTACTGAACTCTAAAGAGCAGGGTTCAGACGTAGCAAGCACCAAAGAAATATGTATTGGTTTTCTATTGCTGCTGTAACAAATTACCACAAGCTATGTGGCTTAAAATGACTCAGATGTATTCTCTTACAGTACTAGAGGTTAGAATTCTGAAATGTGTCTCCTGGGGCAAAAATCAAGGTGTCATCAGGGCTAGTTCTTTTGGAAGGCTATAGAGGAGAATTCATTTCTTTCCCTTTCCCAGCTGCTAGCGGCCACCTACCTCTCTTAGCTCGTGGCCTGGCATCGCATCACCTCTTGTCCTCCAGCTTCTCATATCACATTTCCTTCTTCTTCACTTGACTTTCTTGCCTCTTTCTTATCAGGAGCCTTGTGATTGGGCCCACCTAGATAATCTGGGCTACTCTCTCGAGATCCTTAATTTAATCACTCTTGCAAAGTCTGTTTGCCACGGAAGGGAACAATCACAGGTTCTAGAGATTAAGTTGTGGATATCTTTGGGGGGCATTATTCAGCTACCACAGTAGGGGCGCTTCCCACCTTCAAATGGTCCATATATTACTGACTACTACAATCCCTCTAAATTACTGAATTTTATTGTTTCAAGATACTACTAATTAAAACAGGGACAAATTATGTAAATTGAATATAGAAATCACTTCTCTAATTTCAATGCTTTTTTTTCTATGTTTTGTGCCTAGGGAATTCCTAATTAAAGCAATACCTAGGCAAGATGATCAGACTTTCCTTACATTGTATATTCTGATGGGCTTTTTTATAAGCTTGCCCCATTTTACTTTGTCTTCCCTTTGAGTGAAACTGCTTTTGATGATCTTACCATCGTCTGTCCTAATAATCACTCAGATGAAATTAGTTTTGAATCAGAAGGTCAATGATTGAAAGCTTTCAGCTGGGAAAACTGAAATAGGATCAAGTGACAGCTGTAAGTCTCTATTACAATGTTGCCTAGCAACATAGTTGCAGGTTTCCATTATAAGAAATGATACTTTTATATAAAGGCATCTTAAGAAAGATATGAATGATAGGAAGCTCTAAACTTACAAAGAAGGCATCATTTCAGACTTAAGAAGACAGAGTCATTGAGCCATCCAGTGAAGGTCATGGAATTAAAAAGATAAACTATGATTTAAAACTATTGAAATTCTAAAATTGGCATCTCCTTATTTCCTATTATTTATGTTCCAATGCTTTGCAGTAATTAACAGCCTAGTTAATAACAGTAGTAACAGCCTAGTTGGAAAGGCGAAAAAAAAATTTTTCAGCCACACAAGCATAAACACACAAACATCATGACATACTATTACCAAGACCTACGGTAACACTTTTCTTTAAATATTTTGACATGTATGTGAACTTCAGAATGTTACAATATTTTTTGCCTCAATAAATAGAGCTTAAGTACTTCTAAATGCTCATTTTGAATCAAATGAAATGGAAATGTAAGGTAATAATTGGGGTCTGGTCTAAGAAAGGCCGTAAAACAAAATCACACCACTTAATGTCTGAAGAGACAGTTTTTTCAGATGTTTTATTCATGATAATATGTTAATATGAAAAGTGTCATTCATAATGGAAAGAAAACATTCAGGTACTGATTGATATGTCAGTTCCATTTTGCACAGTTCATCAATTTGGGTATTGATGACATTTGTTTATATTAGCCCTCAAAACTTTAAGAATAGACATCATTTTAGGGTACCTACTAAATTCAGGGTAATGGTCTCTCTCTATCTGCTGTTGTGTGAATCTCGCATTAACATCCTTACGATAGGCTCACTGGTTCAGCAGAGGGCCTTCAAGTCTTCCAACTGATACCTAGTTTGGTCAGCAAGCTCCCCTGGAGAGTGTCCATCCACAAGTGGGTGTTTCCTGTGCCAGCAAGGCTGGAAGCCCAGTTGCAAATGCAAAGCCTTCCAAATCCATTTGGGAGTCCCTGCTACCTTCCAACTCCTTTTTTAACACGACAGGCAGCAGAAGCTCTGAGTCCATCACCTGAAGCACAACGCATAGTGCTTCCTGCCACAACAGCTCCAAGACCCTTGAGTGTTGGGAAGAGTCCAGGGGACTGCGAGCGGCCTGCAAGCGCCATACTTGAAAGTTTTTCTAACAAATCAGCTCTAAGCCTGCACTCATTGTCATTTTTTATTTCATTCTCACCCATTATTCAACCCCTCATTATTCTGGTGACATTACTGTGCTTTAGAGACTTTAATCAACTTTCTCGTGGACACGTGGACTCCAGTGATATTACACAAGCCACAGCCCATTTGCCAAAGAATATCACAACTGTAACGTGAACAATCACGGCAGAAATAACAACCCACTAGTGTGTATAGGTATCTTACCTTATGAATGTGTGTCGTGGTCAAAAAATTGTTTAAAACCGAAATATTATTATCAAAGAACTTTCTGAGTCATTTCATACTAAAATCATGTGTTTAAGTGGTCTTTAGATGGCTCTATTAGTTTCCTAGGGCTACCGTAACAAATCACCACAAAGTGAGCGGCTTTAAACAGAAACTTCTCCCAGATTCTAGAGGCCAAAAGTCCAAAATCAAATGTCAGCAGGACCAGCTTCCCTCTCAAGTCTCTGGTGGAGAATCCTTCCTTCTTTCTTCCAGCTCCTGGTGGCTCCTGGCTTTCCTTAGCTTATGATATCATAAATCCAATCTCTGCCTTAGTCTTTCTCTGGGTTTTTTTCCAGTATCTGTTTGTGTGTCCTTTTTTTTCTCTTATAAGGACATTCTCATTGGATGTAGAGTCTACCCAAATCTAGCATAATCTCACCTCAATCCTTACCTTAATTATGTCTGCAAAGACTCTATTTCCAAATAAGATCACATTCTGAGGTCCTGAGTGGACAGGAGTTTTTGAGGGGCACTATTCAATGCACTAACACGGCGTATGACAAATGTTTTTATGGGTAACTTGTAAGGAAGATAGATACTGTGTTTTACATTTTAAGACAGTTCCTAAACTATTACACATCATGGTAGGTTAAACATTCAATAAAATTATATAATACGATTCTGGTATCTTTGCACAATCTAAATTTCATCCAATGTTCCAGAAGTCCCATAGCTAATGAAAGAACAAGATGGGGGAGATAATTTATCCCAAGCTTCCTAATCACATAGATAGATTATATTCAGCATTCTTAACACCCACCCCAGTGGAAAGAGGGGAGGAAGTAACCAAATACTGAGGTACCAACTTCATTTTCTGCCAGGATTCTCTTAAGGTCCCATGGTGCCCAATGGTGACGTGGTGGCGACTCTCCTGAGACCATGATTAGCTCGCCTTGTCCTCCCTTTCGTCGTTGTTCACAAGGACCTATGACCAGGTTTCTTTTTTCCTAGGGACAGAAGAAGCCTGCTAACAAGTGGGCCATCCTCACCAAAGTTGCTACATAAAAATCAAAATCAAGGACTCTTCTTATTAGCATATACACAGGTAAGTTTCAAGAACCTCATCAATATTTCCACCTTTGTTGCCCTGACAATATGTGACAATATCAACAACTATTGGAATTGTGTCATCAGTAGTTATTGACAAAAGTGCGATAACTTTGCTTTCTTTTATTGCAGTGTATTAATATGCTGACATGCGCTCCTTCCCTCGTCTATCAATATGAGATAATCACCAAATGCAAATTTAAGAAAGGACTTTAATGGCCGGTAAAATAATTGAATGGACCTCTTTACATGAATTTGCTTAAAATATTTGAGGCAAGGTCACAGCCCATGTGATTGTTTCAAATTTTTAAAAATAGGAACCAATAGAAATCCTAATAAGGAGTGCCTTTTAATGTGCACTTCTAAATAGATGTACATATTTGAAGGAAAATTGCCTTCCAAATTGTCCAACTTTTCCTAATAATATTGTATTGCTATATGTAGCTTGTTTATTGACAAAAGACACAATCCTCCTTGTTATTTGTTCCATTTACATTTCTCTTTAAAAAGAGACTTGAGGTGAGTTACAGAGACAAGTATAATAAAACAGCATTTAAAAAAATGAATAAATAAATGAGGGTGAAGGGAAATAAATTTAACAGTGTGTTGAATCCAGGCATGCAATAATTAGACACACTCTATAAAATCAGGCTCTGTCCAGTTGCTGAGGGAGGACTATAGATTGACTGTATGGTTCCTACTTGAAGGGCAGGCAAAGATTCCTGAGGCATTAAACTTCTCTATGATGTTCATAAATTGAAATAAACCAGTAATTATGAGCAGCTTTTCCTTGATATTGAATTATGAAAGATGCATCCCATGTGGATTTTCATAAAAGGGATATTGGGTTATGTGATGGAATAAGTCCTCGTTAATAACCCTAGATTTAATACAGTAGTGAGTTCTAGATTGATGTTTGTATTAAAACGTCTCAGTAGGGGCCACAATGCAAAAGTGCAGGTCAGTGGAAAACAGTGCTAAGAGGTTTTTAAACAATTCAGGAAACTTACGTGCAGCAGCTGCAGAAGAACCATCAAAGCAGAAAGATCCTGGCTCGTAAGATGAATTTAAAAGCACATCTCAACTGTTTGAAAGCTATCAAAATATGCTTCATACCAACTGGAAGTTGCTCAAGTAACAGTTAATATTCTTAAATGATTTTTTATGACTTAATGAGGCTTCAATAAAATAAAGGATATCAATTAGAAATATGATTTGAAATATATACATATTATTTCATGAGAAACTTTTAAGAAACTCATCTAATATATTTAGTCTAATATTCAATTTTTTGTGTCCATTTTATAAAACTAGTAGTAGGAACAGCTAGTCAGAAATGACTCAGGAGGATTAGTGTTGTAGGAGCGATAAGAAAGCACTAAGAAAAGAGGACATTATTTTGACAGTATGCATGGATAAGCCCCAGTTATTTCGGTTGACATTGTATTTGAACCTATCATAATGTGCGAAGTTAAGATGAGAAACCGAAGTTATGTATCTGGTGGAGAAGAGCGTCTTTGGTAGCAGTGTGAATAAGCAATGGATTTGTAAGCGTGTCTTAAATCTTAGCATACTTAAGGGTAGAGAACAGATGATACTAAAAATTTGTATGATGATTTTTGTAAATTTTATGTTTCGTAACTTACTTGAAAACTGACAGAATAAAATGACTAAATCTCTTGAAATCGCAGGAGAAGAGTGGTGGCCTCTATACACAATCACTGTTTGAACACATCAAGAGTCAAGGTAGGCAGTACAGATTTTGAGTATTTGAGAATATAAAAGTGGAAACAATGTTATATTATATTTTAGACAACTGTTTTGTCACAAAAATAACAAATAAAACACAAATATTAAAAATGTAAAAGAAGTAAATAAAATCCCTGTAACTCTTCCTATCAGAGAAAGCCACTGTTAATATTTTTAGTTGTGATGGTTTTGTTTTGTTTTTTACTCACCAACTTATCAGCATATCATCCAATATTAGAGAAACAATCTAACAGTGCAGACAAAATAATATTTATTACTTATATTATTGGAAATATAACTGAAAGAAAAACAATTTTTTTTCTTTTTTTGGTGAGGAAGATTGGGGCTGAGCTAACACCTATTGCCAATCTTCCTCTTTTTGCTTGAGGATGATTGTCCCTGAGCTAACATGTGTGCCAATCTTCCTCTATTCTGTATGTGGGACACCACCACAGCATGGCTTGATGAGTGGTGTGTACGTCCACTCCTGGGATCTGAACCTGCGAACTCCAGGCCACCGACCGAAACAGAGCACATGAAGTTAACCACTAAGACACTAGGCCAGCCCCAAAAGAAAAACTTATGACAGAGATAAATCTAAATGTCCTACAATTATTATTATTATTTGTTTTAATTACATTTCTCTTTTTCAAGGCCTTGAAAATATCAACTCAAACACTGGGGTTTATGTCTGTTTTTCAAAATCTGCAGAAGTTCTATTAAAATGATTAATATTTTCTAGCCCTTTAGAGTTCACAAAGCACTTTCAAAACTTTGTTTCTCATCCATAATCTCAATGGCACCTGTGACATTTAATGTTCTCTACAGGATACTTACCAGGGCAGAGCTACGCAGAAGGCCTTGCAGCCTTTGTGGTACGATGGCTCTTTACCAAGAAAACAGAGATGCTTCTGATGCTAACTGCCCGTGGTTCCGACTGTCCGATCTTATTTGATACAATATATGGATCACTAGAGAATGTCACCTTATGCAGAGCACTATCTAGTTTGTGCCACTGGTTGGTGGCCAGTGGTTCTTATAATTTTTATCTCTCCAAGGTCGTTGGAGGATGTGTATTTCACAGGACACCATGATACACATTCGCTGATGGTAGGATTTTCTTCTCACTAAACTAAAGCACTGGGAGTAGTGAACAAGGAAACTAAGAGCCCTCAAGAGGGAAGTGTCACCACCCACTCTTTTGTGGAGACCAGCAGCACTCCCGGTGAATCAGCCTGGAAGCTCTCCGTGGTTTATCTAAGCACCGCCAGCAGGAGGGGCTGCACCTAAACTCAGTATCTCAAGGGGCTGGAGCACCACCAGCTCTCCAGGTGCTGGGCAGCTGGCATTTCCCAGCATTCTCCTAGTGTGTTGGAGTTAAAATTCAGTCTTCTTGGTTCTTGCCCCCCAAACATTTACCACCCCCTTCACAAATCCATTCTTGTGCTTGTGCACAGAAGGGGAGGCCACAGGACATTGGAATCCCTCTCCTAGATAGAGTCCAAGGGAACCCCTCTGGGTCCTGACCATGACTGCCTCTCTGCAGGATGGTGAGAGACCAGTGACCCTTCTCTGCCATCCCTATCATCTGTGACTTCCAACCGGCACCACTGACGCCCCACACCTCTACAAGCACTTAGATAAGTCCAAGGCCATGAATAACGCTGGAGCCAAGAAAATAGTATTTGAATGAATTATAGTGAGTGAGGAGAAGGATAAGTTAGAATAGCAAAATATAACAAACTGATATCAAAGACACTATACTCAACTGTCATGATTTTAGGAATTAAATAAATAGCTATATGGAGATCTTCAAATATTCATTCCTCTTGTTTGAAAAACATTTGAAGATAATATTGCTGCCGTGTAATGGGTGCCAGCTAAGCAACAGACACCATGCATGTTAAGAGCAGAAATTGTCTCTAACCATCCCAATAACCCTATTTTGTAGACACCATTATGCATATCCTCATTTTACAGACAACAGGCCGCGGAGCTGCAGTAAGAATAATTTAAGTGGCTGAGTCAGGAGTGAAACTCAGGTATGTGACTAACAAGCCCCAGCAAGCCCTAGTGCATCACTCCGACTTAAACTGATGTCTACATTTTCCAGGGGAAAAAAAAGTATTTTAACATTGTAGCTGCTCATAGAAAATTAAGAATTTTATATTCAATGGTAATATTTGCATAGGAAATCTACACAAAGTTGAGGGAATGACTAGATGTCGGGGTATATCTGACTGGAAGACGCTTATTTAATTTTAAATGCTACTTAAACTAGTTAAGGAGACACACATGTTGAAACAGTCATAACCATAGCAGATATTTCCGGTTTGTACATACTTCTTATAAAATACAGTTTGCCATTTTAACACATGGACTATCTTAGAAAATCACTAGGAAATTACTTCCAATTCAACGTGAAGTGCTCTTTAGTGCCAAATTAAAGATGGGCAACAAGTTTGGTTTCACTGTCAAGTCAAAATCCAGCAGTTGGGAAAATCAAAAGAAAAATGAAAGCTAATCTGTGGGAAACAGACATTTTTTTGCAATTAATTTTGTATTTGCTAGTGGGGAAATCTGCAGAGATAGAATTTAGGTATTTTACTGGGATTTTATTACTTTTTCAATTTTTTTTTCTGACTGAAATATTGTCAATCAGCGGTCAAATTTCCTCATCTTCTCCAACTTGAGTTAAGAAGAATTAGTTCGGGAGGTTGCCATGAATCCTCAAATGAGGCACCCTGGTTTGGAAATAATTTCTCTTCTTTGTTTAACATCATTACTCTGTTATTTTTTCTACTGCCAGTCTTGGAAATTATTATATGACATAACATATGTGTGAAAATTATATTGATACTAAACATTATATTGATAATATTAAAGGTGTGAAAATACATATAATTTTGCTTAATACTATGTCTATAGCATTAAACACTTTTTTGATAAACAGTTTAAAATCATAATGGTAAGTATTTGTCTTTTTCTATATGCTCTTTTTTCTTCCTCTGGCCCTATAATTTAAAAAAACAAAATTTCATTGTTACTTTTGTTTGGTTGTGATGAGAAAAGGTCATTTAAGAGATGCAAAGAAACTTCATAACTGAAAAGTGCTCACCTCTAATCACGCCCAGTATCTCTAGAAGTAGAGGTTATTGTAATGCTCCGGAGCGTTTATTGCTTTAGTGACCGTTATGAACTCTAAGAGGAATTAAAGAGGTAAGCTTAATGCAAATTATTGTTACTACCCAAACACAAACACTCGCCATTCAAGACAAAGAGGCACCAAGATTTAAGTGTGAAGGATGTTACTTCTCCCAAAAGGTTCAGGATGTGTTTTCTGGTTTTATGTTACGTGGCAGTTCACATATAGAAATAAATACGACACCATAAAAAGAAAAAAATAATCCCCAAGTTTGGCCATAAAATATGCTCATATTTTATGCAGGCCTTAGCGAGGAGGTTATAAATCAGAATTTGCTTTTCTGTAGTTCTTTAAATATTCTGGATTGTTTAGACAATTTTATTCTCTCTAATTCTTAACACATTCTGGAGGATTGTTTTCATTTCTCTTTTCCATGGGTCAGACTATATAATTCAAGTAGTGTGACTAACTTTCTATGAGTTCTGCTAAAAGGCTGGCTGCAAATATTTACATGGGAGAGTTCTGAATCATCCTTTGTGATGACTGTTTTAAACCCAGTCTCAGCACAGTGCCTTAAAATTTTAATGTTGACAACTGGAAAACTATAACAAGGCAAAGCTGGAGGGTTTGGTGATAACACATTTGGTAAATATATAAGAAAATGACTATAGGGATGTCATTATTTTCCCATCTCATGTAAAGCCCATCATCAATATTTCTGAAGTAGCTCTCTCATCTCTATGGTAGTGCAGATGATCTCACATTCTTTATTGTAATTTAGTTGCTCTGATTCTGATTATGTTTAGTTTTAACTCCACTGAATTGTTGCTGTGTTTCTAATTATGCAAGTGTTTCATTGGAGACACATGGTTTAAAACTAAGATACTTTTTTCATAGTTTTCTATTTTATAAAGAAACCATTAAAACTAAGATACTTTTTTCATAGTTTTCTATTTTATAAAGAAACCATTAACACTTATGCATAGAGCACAATATTAAAGTTATAAAATTACAAACACGTTTTATGACATTAGCTTACTGGTCCATATTTGTTGTCATTCTGGTCTGGAGTAAACATTTAATATGCAAATAGAAAAATAGATATAAAAGTCAAGATAAGGTATGAGAGAGAAGTGAGACAGAAAATGTATAAGTAAATCAAATACTGACATTAAATTTATCATCTTTTCTTTTTACACAAATACTCTGTATTTGAAATGGTTAATATGTTCTGAACAAAAATAGTACTGATTTTAGCAGAATACCAAGAAATAAAACAGCTTTTGATTTCATGTCAAAAATTAAGCATCCAATATTTCATTTGTACTATGCAAAATTTCTGAGATGATAGGAATCAAGTCATCATTTTAGAATCTTATTTTTCCAATTTGAAATTTCACATCTGAAGTTTTATGTAATTATTTTTGAGAATCAAAGAAAATCCATTTAAAGATAGGTAATATTACTTTATCTATAAATTTTAGTTGTTTACCTACCAGATCAATAGGTTTCACAGTATGACTAATTATAATGTAAGTTTTTAATTTGACATTTCAGATTGTTAAGCCTATTGATCTTCCAGAAGTCTTCAGACCTCCCTCCCAAAGGTCTATTGGGAAAAAAATGCATAAGTCTCTCTCTAAATAAGTTAAAAATACAGACATTTTTCTCGTTTATCTTACCAATGAAATGATGTGTAAATGTTCAGAATGCCACAGAAATCTTTTGTTGGTTTTCATTATCCATAATCCTCAGTCTCCTTCACTCTTGCCAGCTTTTTGCTCTACATTTGTGATGCTTTATTAATCTCTTTGTATGTTTTCACAGACCTAGGATACTCTTTTTGTGGAAAATACATTTTTGATCATCTTCAAAAGTTTTCCTAGATTAGTGAAGGATATGCCTAAACTTCACGAGGTGGTCATAATTTCTAGTATTCTTGTTTTATTTGTTTGTGTTTCTTATCTGACTTTGCCAAAATATTACCCTTTGAAAATGTGATATATGTAATTCAAAGTCACTATTTTTAAAATGATCTGTAAATCCTGCTGTGTCTCTAATATTCTATAGTTCTGTGGTTTATAAAATATTGTTCTATAGTTTCTTTATTTAATCCCATCATAAAGCTTAGGATGTCGTAGGGGAAGATGTTTTTATCTTGTACATGTTTTAATATAATACATATATTCTATCACATATATAGCATATGTATAGACCATTTACCCAATAATAAGAAGGAACCAAAATCAAGGGTAGTGAAAGTGGAAAGAATGGCCTCGGGCTTATGTTTGAACCCTAGTTCTAGCATTTACTAGTTAAATAATTGGGGACAAATTTTACCATCTCTGTAAGCCTCAGTTTCTTCATTTGACATGATTAAGATCACAGAAGGGGGGCTGGCCCCGTGGCCGAGTGGTTAAGTTCGTGCGCTCCGCTGCAGGCGGCCCAGTGTTTCGTTGGTTCGAATCCTGGGTGCGGACATGGCGCTGCTCATCAAGCCACGCTGAGGCAGCGTCCCGCATGCCACAACTAGAAGAACCCACAATGAAGAATATACAACTATGTACCGGGGGGCTTTGGGGAGAAAAAAGGAAATAATAAAATCTTTAAAAAAAAAAAAAAGATCACAGAAGGATTGGGAGGGCTAAATACGAATAAGCCTAAAACAGAGCAGGGCTCAAAAGTTATTTTCTTCCACTTTTGACCTGAATAGTCTTTTCCAAATATATTATTCAGTTAGAAGTTATTGTATCGATAATATAGGAATCTGTACTAATTCTGCAATGAGAAATTACTTGTAGTTTGTTTTTGTGCCTTGCACTGAGTCAGTTGGATAATTTACGTGTTGTCTTTCTCTCGGGGCTTCTTCACTAAGGTGTCTTGCCTCCCTATCTCTTGATTTGCCTGCTTTTCCCTATTGCTCTGTGGACCAGGAAAGTCCAAGACACCCCCATCCATCAGCTGGATTATTGAAAGTTTCATTTCATTTCTAAGATGTTTGGTCACAGCCATAATGGGCCCACAGAGTTAGTTAGTTAGTTAGTTAGTTAGTTGGATATCCACTGATTATCTAATCCTGACATATGTATCTAATACTATGATTAGTGATCACTTTTTAAATCAATGCTAAATTTAAATAAAAAATCTTTATTCTGCCACCATTCCACAAAAAGTGTTCTTGTCAGAATAAAATAACCTCTGCTTTTCCAAAACCCACGGTCATTTCACAGTCCTCATCTTATGCAGCATTTAACATGATTGATGGCTTCTTACTTCTTGAAACATGTTATTTGCTTGAATTTTGGATCCACGCTCTCTTAGTTTTCCTCTCTCATCAATCTCTGGTTGTTCTCTGTCTCTTGGGTGGAGTAACTAATGCGTGCTTTGTTTCCTAATCTGTAATGTTGGAATGGCCTAAGGCAATGTCAGTGAACCTCTGCTATTCTCTGTCTACACATACTTCTCAGGGCTTCTCATTCCAAGGCAACTGTGACTTTAACTATATGTATAGTCTGTACTTGAAATTGCAGACTGCTAACCTGGACCTTTCTCCCAATTTCCAGATCTGTATGTCCAGCTGTCTATTCATCATCCCCTCATGCATGCTCAACGGGTACCCCAAACTTAACAAGAACTGATTTTAGACTCTGGCTATCTTTCATTTTTCCTTTTCTTTTCCTTTTTTTAACCAGCGTTCATTCCCACTAAATTCTTTTCGTCCCCCTGGAAAAATTGGAAGTGCATTTCCCAGAATCCCTTGCCAGAGTTCTAATATAGATTCTGCTAATGAGAAGCATTTGTCTGGAATTTAAGAGATGGTATAGAAGACAAAGCAATTATTCCTATGGCAGTGGTAAGGAAACATGGGGCAAATGTGAAGTTTAATCAGCAGCTCTCGTGCATTCTCTTGTGAATCACCCACTTTGTCATCAGAGGCATAAGAGATGAATGCAAGCAGTTTCCATGATGCCTGATCTCCTAAAGCCAGCAGGGACTTCCCCTGTTCTTTCTGTCCCCAACCATCCCGTAGTTTCTTTCTAAGATTTTCATTCTGTACATTAAATGTCCTCCTGCTTTAAATGTCAGAGTAGAGATGTTAATCTGAGAAACATCAGTGTGTTGGTGGTAATTGAAACTAAGAGATTGACCAAAAAGTGTGTGCTTTTTGGTGAATCATAAAGGACACCAAAGGAGGTGTTCACAAGAGATACAGAGATGTGAAAATAAACAGGAAAGTATGTGATTATGGAAACTGAGGGAATAAAGATTTAAGAAGGAGAGTGTAATGGTACAATGAGTTATGGTGAGAGAAGTACTGAAATTATCCTTTGAACTTGGCAATTGGGAGATTTTGGGTGACTTTAATGAAAATGATCTCAGTACAATGAAGTAATAAGACACATTACAGGAGGTGAGTTAAGGAAGTAGAGACAAAGCATGTAAGTCACACATATAAGAAATTATATGTGTAATTTTATGAAGATTATGAAGTAAATGACATCAAATTCCACTGGCATTTAAGTGACATCTAAGAGTGGCAAAATTATGAAGTACATGACTCAAATTGCTTACATCACCTCAAAATATAAGAATAAGCATGCAGATGATGCTCCGAAATAGTCATTTTATGGAATAGAAGAGGGTTTTGACCAAGGACCAGTGAAAATTTATAATAAAGACCCAAATGAGTTTTTATTTGACACAGCAACAAGTCAGCCTGTCTTCATAAGGCTTCCTCTTCAAAGTTGAATGGCGTACTGGACTAGAGAAGGTATTTTGTAAATGTAGATTTAGAGTTGGGTTTTCCTGGGTGACTCTATTTAAACTATATATTAAATAATATAATTAATATTATAAATAAATAAATAAATGCTATATTAAAATAAAGTCACAATAAATTTAAAGTTGCTGGTAAGAGTGTAGTTTACATGACCAACCAAATGCCGTCACTAATTATAATGATAACAAATACTCACATACCATTTACAGTGTGCAAGACTCCTCATGGAATCTCCAGAGGTAGCTATTGTTCTTATCCTCACTTAACGGATGAGGAAACCAAGGCACAGAGAGGGGAAATAACTTGTTCAAGGTCAAATGGCCCCTAAGTAGTAAAGCCAAGATTTGGACCAAAGATCCCAAATCTAGACTCTACACTCATAAACGCCAGTAGATGAATGCCTCCGTGGTGGGTATAATTAGTTGAAATCAATTTTGGCTTGTTTAATCAGAAAAGGAGTTTACTAAAGATGAGCCAGAGTGCAGGGCCTGGAGGAGTGTAAAATGGAAAAGCACCAAAAATCACCCTGTAGGGTGGCACAGGGGAGGTACCCAGCTGCCTTTCCAAGGCACAAATGCTTCGGCACAGATAACACCTGTGATAACATAGATAGCATCACAGCGAGAACTGACACGGGATGTTGGTTGCCATCAGTAGCACCTCAGTGACTGGTTCCATTGAAACTGGATGCAGTTCATGCTATCTTTGGCAGAATGGATTTTATGTGGTGCCAACTTTTCTCATCACTGTTTGCATCACCAGCTTCCAATTTGGCATGATATGTTTGGCTGGAACAGGCTGAGAAACAACCTACACACTAGAGCCTGGGAAAGCCAGTGTCTGGCTTCAAGGAGAGTGACCATAGGTCCATGTTCAAGGGGCTTAGCAGCCAATAAAAACAAAAAGGCAAGTGTCAGTTGCATAGGTGGTCCCAGCTGGCTGGGATGGAAAAGAAGCCAGGAGGAGCCGACATATTGGAAGCAAAAGGGGAGCTCAAAGGACTGTTCATGAGTAGAGTAGGAGAGAGATTGTGAGAGAACAAGGAGAAAAACTGCTGTCAACCGAGTGGAATATATTAGTTTAAGACGTGAAGGAAGTGCTAGTCCAGGTGATGACCAGATCCCAGGTCGGACCCTGGAGGTTGTTTGCCACAGTTAACGGAAGTGAAGGTTATCATTTTAAGTAGCGTTGTACATTTTAATACCAGCTGGTTAGATAAGTTTTTTTCCATGGACTAAGAAATCTCTCAACTTTATGATAAAATTTAAGGATGCAAAGAATACTGTGCCAGTTCTCAAAGCCTGCTGTGAATGAAAGTTATGGATTTTGGGTGGCTAAGTGACAACAACGAGGAAAAATAGGGAGTGCTGAAGTCTGAAGTCAGGAACCTCAGAGGGGAATGAGTGCTTACACAGCAGGGGAAGCACCTTTGTCTGGAGGGGAAGGATGGGAGCTGTGGGAGATGTGTATACAGTTGACTGCCCTTATTTATCCTGTCATTCTGTCCCCAGTGATCTCAGCTTTTGAGGCAGTAAATGACCTGGTCTCAAGGAAAAGTTAAAAGCTATAATATGACTCTACTTCAGGAATTCCCACTGTTTTTCATTCTTTATTTCTTTATCTTTTTCTCTCATTCATTAATTGATTCATGTATTCATTCAGCCAGTTGATGGGTAGATAGATAGGTAGATAGATAGATAGATAGATAGTTAGATACTTAGGTAGATAGATGATAGAGAGAGAGTATTTATAATGAACTAGCACTGTGCTAGGCACTAGGTACACCACCATGGACAAACAAACTGATATATGTTATATAAAGAAAAACTATAGTACTATGAGGGGAGGTAAAAGGGAAATACAATTTAGATTGAAAGTTCAGGGAGGATCTCCCTGAGGAGCAACTGTTGACCTAAAACCAGAGGAAGAGCAAATATAAGAGACTTCCAGCTGGAGAAAGCATCATGCGCAAAGCCCTTAAGTGGGAAAAACAATGACTTCGTGAAATTGAATGTTTGTGAATGTGAAAGAATGTTTGTGAAATTGAAAGAAATGCAGTGTCTGAAGTATTTATGCTTATGTTTTCTCTAATTCATTGATTATTTATAAGTATCTTAAGACCTGAGACCACGTATTATACATAATGGGATATATACACAATTATATATGCCACGATCTGGTTTGGTGGGTCATGCTATTCCTTTCAACTTAAAGATAGATAATTTTGATACTCCTTTTATACACCATGTGGGAAATCTATAAGGCAGTATGGAGAATGGAGATCTCTCAATATATAAATTGATAATTAGGTCTCAAAAAGCAAGGATTTGTGTACCATCATTTTTGTGTGTGTGTGAAAGGCAGGCAGATATGAAAACATGATATGAAAGCACTGGGACACACCAAGCAAAAAATCAATAAGGGAGAATGCAAGCGCAAAGGAGCAACAACTCTATCTAGGTGGTACAGCTTTGAAAACGTTAAGGGAGGCACAGTCTGCATAACTGAAGAGCTCGTGCTGAAACTCTCTTAGGACAGCAAAGCTCAGCTCTAATATACTCTGAGCAGTGAAATTCTGAAGAGTCTCACTTCAGTAGATCTTAAAGGCAATGAATCTTGGTTGTTTTGAAGAAATGCCATCTACAAACTGTATTTACTATTTTAAAATATATGTTTAAAACTGTTTTCTTCCAACCATATTTTCTATGAGACTTTAATCTTGCTTTCTCACTTTCAGAAACCGCAGTACTTTTTGAAAGCCAACAAGGGATTCATGTCCTTTTTTCCTATCTCAAATGAAATAGTCCTTTGGGCATTAATATTTCAAAGCATTGCATTATAAGGTAAATGAAGTAAACAGATTTTTTGCTGGTGAGAACAATAGATAGATAAGACACTTGGTGAAGGAGAAGAGAGATGCTACTCATTAGAGAAATGGCCCACAATACTCCAGTCAAGGACAGCAAGGACATATTTTACAATTTCTGAAGTGCCTTACCAGAGAAATGATAAAATGTTTGTATGATATCTACTAAATGGATGATTATTATGTTCTTCATCTGCTTATTGAATATATATTTGTTGATTGTCCATATATTTCTATTTTATGGAAGGTGAAAATTGAATACCATGAAAACTGTGACTCCTTGTTTTTGGTCACATACTCCCAGCTCATATTTTTAACAGAAGCATAGCATTTCAGCCCAAGCCATCAGCCATCAATTATTTGATTAAGGTTTATTATGACAAAGGCCATAAAATACGATTACACTTTCTTCTAAAGAGACTTTGATTCCATTTGTTTTAGTTAGAATCTTTTGTTCATAAAATAGAAACCTAGTGACAAGCAAAACAGGAACTTATATGAAAATAAAGGAATATCTCATAGTGTCTGAAGTCAGGAATACATCTGGACCATAGGAAAAATCTGAAAGCAGAGAACTGAATGCCTTCTAAGTCTTTATATTTCTTTTCTCTCTGCTTCTGCCTACCTATCCCTTTACATCTCAACACATCCACCAGACAGAAACAATCTTTTTGGCTGTCAGGCTCGGGTGCCAGGGAAGAAAACCCTTGATATACTTATAACAGATGTCCCTTTGGACCCATCAACTGTGGCCAGAGGAGCCATGTGTGTAATAAGTACTGTAGGTGGCTCCTGCAATCCTCACATAGATGGAAAATCCTACAGAACTGCCATGGGGAAACCACTCAATAAGTTTCCACCATACCATTTGGTGGAAACATGAAGTGAACTAACATTTATCAACACAATATTCACCCAGCACTGCATGGGTAATCTCTTTTAATACTCATTACAACTCACTGAGTATATGCAGTTGTCATTACTTTATAGATGAAGAAACCAAGCTGAAAGAAATGGAGGGAGAAGCCCAAGATCATAGACCTACAAATTTAATTGAAAGAAATTAAGATACAATTACTGTGCTTCTATTTTGCTAAGCAGTGTTTTAAGGTTTGAAGATTCAAAGGTCACAGATACGATCCATGACCTTGGAGAGCTCTTAGCTAATTGGAAAAGAGAAGAGAAAAAGATAATAATAATATAGTGGTTAAACTTTATATTTTAAGGGGCCGTATGACATTCCAGAGGTTCATGTGTGGGGTATCAGACCCATTGTGACCCAATGGCATCAGAAAAACATATTTGGGGAAACTAACACTTCACTTTAAAAGATGAATTGAGATTAACTGGATCAAGAAGGAAGATAAGTGACTTCAGGCAGAAAGAACAGGTATGTAAAACTTTGGTCATTTAAAACAATATAGCATGTTCATGAAACATTAGGAATTTGGAATAGATGGAATATAGGGAAAAAAGAGGCAGAGAATGTTAAGCAATGAGAATCAAGAGAGAGGTTAGATCATAGCTAGCGTTGAATATAATGTGTAGAATATAATGCGTAGCTTAGTTGTTATAAAGAAGCAATGAGAAGTTGTTGAGAGATTTGTAACAGGGGATTGCCCTTACCTCATTTGAAATTTAAAAAAAAAATCACTCTGGCAAATATAAATAGTTAATGGATTGGAAGTTGGCAAGACTACAGGTTAGAAACTAAATAAGATTCAGTGGCAGAAAACTATGCAAAAGATAGTGAAGTTCTGTCAGAGAGAAGGCAGGGCAGTTGGTGAAGCTAAGATTCTAGTCAGTGTTGGTTGTTTAATTACCCCACACCACCCCCTCCACTGTTGAAAGTGGGGGTGGAAACATGAAGAAGATTGAATTCAATTTGGAAAATTTGCAAATTCCACCCTCCACCACCAAAGCCAAAAAACAAGTTTTTTTTTTTTTTACAATGCTTGTAATTTATTTTAAAATACTTCAGCATAGACAGTAATTGAAATGTGTGTACTCATCAGTTAAGCTACATTCCGGGAACAATTATCTGACTTATTGAGCAATTCACACTCAAGAGGTGGTCAGCTAGAATTAGTCTGAAAGGCCACACTTCAGAGTCACTACTACAAGAATTGTTCTTATCCTGAACATGAGAAACTTTGTTAACTTAGTATAGTAAATCTTAGAAATGGGAAATTTCATTAGTGGAATTTGTAGTTTTTTAATGAGCTTAATAGCTGTTAAAAATGAGCTCTCATAGATCATATTAGAGATAGCCAATATGTGGACCAGCTAAAACATTTCAGAGAAGACATTTCATGCTTGCATGGACATGGATAACATTCTAGAAACCTTGTTGCAAGTATCTGAGGGATAGTGCCTGCAGTTCGAATCCTAAATGATGCTGGATCCAGAAGGCTAACTGGTAGCAACTCTAAGTACCATGGAATTTGCCTGTAACATGTTGTCTTGTGATCTGCCAGTGACCCTTCAATGCAAGTTGTGTTTAGGGCACATCAAAAGAAAGGTGAAAGCATCAAGCTTACTGAAGACACGTATCAATGATTTTAATCTCAGAATAAGATTAAGTGGTAGAACAACATTGGAATTTGTGACAAATTTTACTCTGAGATCTCATTTTGTTATTATCTGGCATGGAGATTATGGAAGAAGTGGCTAATCCTCACCCAATTCTAACTACTTTTGGCTGAAAATTTATGCATGACTGCAGTGTTCTTTTACTTATTTGCTCCATCATCAATTCACTGAACTTCCTCAGCATTGGTTACATCCTGGGGAACTGACTTCTGCAAATCCATTTACCTGACTCTTTTGCCAACTGTTCGCTGATTAGCCTTGGCCAGTAAGAAGAACTTGTGGGAAGAGTACCAAGAGAATAATTCCTACAACCAAGCCTTGAGAAAATGGGTGAAAAACCCCTGCATCCTTAAAAGGCTCTGCAGTGATTGTTTTCTGAAGACAGGGACTGGTCTCTGGAGAGGAGACCACTGAAGTGGTCTTTCTGGAATCCTGGGTCACGACAAAGGCCTGTTAAAGTAGCTGGTAATGGTAACAGACAACTCGGGTAAAATTACCATGATGGGCAGGAGAGGCAGATTGGCAATCAGAGTGCTTTATCTGTGTGCATCTCTGACAGAAACTAAGTAATCTTGATGTCCCTAGGAATGAAGTAAATGGGCAGTCTACGAGTGTATTATTGGATCTATACAACTGGAAAAACACCAGATTTGACGAGCAAGCACATCCCTTGAATGGCTACAATGGATAGACATGGTCTGTCACTATCTAATTTTGTACACTCTGAGTCAGTTTAAGCCATTCACTTTGATGTAACATAACCTTCATTTTACACAATTAAATTGGAAGCACCATTCTCCATTTTATGGAAGGACGTAACCATCGTTTGCTCATTTCTTGTCTCTCTCTCTCCAGTAGAATGGAAATTCTATGAGAGCAGAGAAATTATGCTATCAGGTTACCACTGAAACTCACAGTACATGATAAACTGATCAAATGAATGACTTGGTTTCTGGTGCTGTTTAAAACATTTATTATTTTGTGTGACTTTATGAATATTTGAATTGGAAAGTGGAAGCAGGTCAGACATCACATTAGTTTCCTGCCATCTTAACTCAGAAGTCACCCAAAATAGCTACACGTTTGTAAGTGAATGAGAAGATAAGTTGCCTTCATATTCAATTACAACAAATCACCCTTTTCTTGATATACTCCTACAGTTCCGCTCAGGCTGACACAAATCTCTCCTATTGTCAGACTAGGAACAATATACAATTTTGGAAAAGATGTGCAGTCTATGATTCTGATAACAGGCCAGTCATGTTATTTGTTTAAACATAGTTAAAATATATTTCTTATTTCTGAGAGAAAAATAAGACATTTTATTGGATATATATGTACACATATATTTATGAAAATATGTACTCTCTATATAAGTTACATATATATTTTTGTCATAAATGGCATTGTATAATATGGGTGATTTAAGAACTGAAGAGTTAAGACTGTCACAGGAATAAATGCTTTTTCCTTAATTTTTTTGTTGGAAGTTCATGTTAATTTCATTATGCTAACATATTCCTTTTCTTAGTAATTCATTAAAATCTCAATGGTAAAGTTTTTCAAAAATTTATATTTTATGAAACAAAAATATTATGAAGTGGGTAGTAAATATTAGATTTAAATCCTCCCAAAATTACAACTTTGAGGAAAGTGAGAGGACATTTCTTTAATTATCTGTTCCTTCTCATGGGTATTTCTCATAAAAGATAAAATCCAGCAATAACCTTGATAGTGTATGTAGAATTAATATTAGGTGGACTAAAACCATTTTTAGCAGAGAACAACATAAATGTTTTAAATTATTTTGTAAAGATAGCCTAAATCCTATCTAAACATATTAAACAAAAATCAAATGAATCTATTGATTTGCTATATGAGCAGAGCTGTAAAATAGTTTTGATTCTGTCCTTATTTTTTCAGTGTCAGAGACAACCTTGTCAGATCCTTTTGACTCATCTTAGATTGTTTTCCTCTGAGACTTTCCTCTGAGATTTCAGCATTAAGTAGTTTCTTAGAATTTTTATCACTCCTCAAAAAGGACTCTCAGAACATTTCACAGTAATGAATACTGGATCAGCTTTGACAATCTTGCTATAGATGAGGCAGAATATTAAAGTGTATTTGCCACTTTTATAAACTTTTCAAACACTGAAAAATCTTTGGAACAGAAAACACTGATTCAGTAATAACTTCTTAATTTTGTTATCGAAATACTCAGATGTATATATTTTATTATAAACTTTCTTTTTAACTTATATTTCAATATCTCAGGTGAAGTAAGATAATTCTTGTTTTTTATGTAGATCATAGAGTTACTGAAAATAGTTCATTGATTATGAAATTTTGATGACAATGAAAATTTTCATTGATTATGTATAAAATACTTAACAGTAAGTCTGGTTTATATGCTTGTGTGAATGTTATTTCTATCATCATTTTTAATAAGGATAGCTCATAAATTTAACACATGTCTCAAATAGTGTGGATACAGGTCATTTGATATTCATCCCATACATGTAATCTGTGACTCTTGTATGTTTCATTCTAGTTGTTATTAAAGGAAATATAATTCATCATGAATGATAGGTCAGTTCTGATAGTTTCGTATTGCCAAAATGATACATATTAGTTGTAAGGAATTTGAAAAATATTACAGAAACTCTCTTACTGACTTCTGCTTAACTGATTACCAAATGTAACTCCTTTGTGTTCTGATACCAGTTTCCAGTCTCGGGGGTGGGGGGGGGCGGTGGTTCTCTTGCAGCCAACAAGCAATTCTCAGACACCAGCAGGGTATCTGAGAATTCAACTCATTTCTGTCACTGCCTACCGAGAGAAAGCATCAGATTCCACAGGTTAAGAGTTCAGTCTTACAAGATGGCCCCCGTGCCACTTCAGATGGCAGTAACAAGCCCAGGTTGTTACCTGTGCTTCTGACAGATCAGTTACAGATTGGAGGTTGCAATGACGCCTTACCTGGACGTCATAAGCCAGTCGTAAGGCCAGATTGTTCCTTGTACGTCTGACCAACTGGCCATAAATCAGAGGTTGCCTGGGCTCCCTCCTTGGGTTTGATTAATTTAGCAGCTCACAGAACTCAGAGAGACATTTTACTTACTGGATCACTGGTTTATTACAAAAGGATATAGCTCAGGAAATGCCACATGGAAGAGATGCATAGAGCAAGGAACGGGGAGAGGTTGAGGAGCTTCCCTGCCCTCTCCAGAAGTGCCACATTCCCCAAATTTCCATGCATTTGGCAACTCAGAAGCTCTCTGAACACAGTCCTTTTGGGTTTTTATGGAGGCTCCATTAAGTAGGCACGATTGATTAAATAATTGGCCATTGGCAATTGATTCAATCTCCAGCCCTTCTTGCCTCCCCAGAGGTGGGGGGACTGAAAGTTCTAACCTTCTAATCAGATGGTGGTTCTCCTGGCAACCAGCCTCCAACCTAGGTGCTTTCCAGAAGTCACCTCATTAACATAACAGAAGACACCTTTGTCACTCTCATCACTTAGAAAATTCCAAGGATTTTACGAGCTGTGAGCCAGGAACTGTGGACAAAGACCAAATATATAGAGAAATGTATTTTGGTCATTTGAATGACCAAATACATATTTCTCATAAATCACCATATCACAGTAACCAAGTCTCCTTTGCCTCTATAATACTCAAGGCTAGTTGGCTCCAAGCCATTGGAACTTTTTGCTTACTAGAATTTGCTGAATATGGGTTCATTCTCAAACCTGTGTGCCAGTTAATATTGCAGTTATACAATGTAATTCAATATTATATAAAACAATGACATATGGTTGTCAGAAAAGAATCACTTTCAGAAAAATTAAATTGAGTACTATGAAAATAATAAATAATAGAAATTTTTCTTGAAAATGAATTGCCAATGAAACGGGTATGGGTGAAGGACCATAAGACATCAGCAGGAAAATTATAAAAATCTTTAAGGATTCTCAACTCAGACTGTTGTACAGATGTCTATAAGGTCTTATTATACGTAAGAGAAAGCAAAACTTGAAATCACAAACATAAAAACCTTCGCAATGTTGAATCAGTTGTTGGTGTTAATTTTGCAGTATTTTGTTTGATTTTCTTCTTTTGCTTCCCCTAGTGATAACCAATCTGAATAAAGACAACAGACTTAGTCAGAGCGAGAACAATAGAAAACTTTCTTTAATGTTGCCCAAAAACAACATCTGGAAACATTAATCTTACTAACCCTTACTGAAACAGTTATAAAGAATTTTTGACAAATAAAATATATTACTTTAATTTTGTAGTAGCAATAATTATTTTGATGACAAAACCCAATGTTACTGAATAGTTGCAAATTTATCTTATTTTCATTGTTTATTTCTCTATGAGAAATTATACTCCTATTCAGAAAGCCAACCTCTACAACGTAGGTGTTGCTTGTGCTAAATTATAGTTTATAAAAGTATAGGACTCCAAATATGACATTTTCTAAAAAATATATCCAAAGAATAGAATCAGGATGCTTCTGCCAAAGTATACAGGTCTTTCTATGTCATATTGATGAAGTAAATTAGAATTTAAAAAATTCTAGGGCCAGCAATGAATGAATACAAAATATATGCCATGCCAGAAGATACAAACTCTATTTAGGCCACCTTTGCACTAAACCATTTATTTAACAAATATTGAATGTAGTGTCCATCAGGCTCTGCTCAGGAATTGGTAACAGAAGAATCGTTAAGACACGGTAGATTGTTGCCCTCAAGAAGTCGTGTGTATACCAAGTAAAAAATGCCACTCTGATGCTCTGCAGGTGTAAGCGTATTTCAATAGCAGTGCAAAAGAGAAAACAGGAAAAAGCAAGCAACATAACAAAAACAGTTCAGCTCTCAAATCTGCAAATTCAGTATCACTGGTTTGCACGTTGAAAAACACCATCCTCAAGATACATTCATGTGTTACCACTAATGAATATACGATTCTCAATTGCTCCTCTCTTACCTGCATTTTTTGGGTGATCTTTGTAATTATTTCACTCTTGAAACCTTGCCCAAAGCATAGTTTTGTTTTATTTTGGTTTTAGTACATAGGAAATAACCAAATGCTTCTTTTTCATTACATTCAGTTGAAAGCTGTGGAATATCTTGGAAGTGTACCATATTCTTTATTTGGTAAAGTGTCAGAGCAGGATGTTCTCTACTCAAAATTTATACTCCTTATTTAGGTTACTTTATACCCTTCAATATTTATTTCTTTATTATTCAAAGTTCTTAAATCCAGTCAGGCAAATAATTTTTAACCAGAGTGAGGGATCTGTGTTCCTAAGTTTTGTATCAAAATCACCTTTCCAAACTATATCTATGGCTTGGAATCATGGAAAAAAGTGAGAAAATTAGAACGTTTTAGAGAAAGGGCATCTCATATTTCACAACACTAATTACCAGAGAGTGCAAGTGAGGTTTGCCTCTATATTTTAGAAAGATCATGAAGTATTAAAATGTTTCATTATTTTAAAAATGTAAACCCAATATTGCACATGTAAAGTTTATGAGACTTTGGGATACGTTGACTCAAATTTATTATTTAAATGGCTAAAAATGAAGACAAGAAGGAGACATTATGACACTTTGTATACATGGCTCGTACTTTCATTTTACAGTATTAACAATATAAATTCCCTTATGATTTTATTAGTAACATTATTAAAAATTACTCTACAACATAATGTCCCACAGAACAACTTTTTATATTAGAGTTTCTGATTACTGAGCCCTGGATGATTATTCCCCCTCCACTGTGGAAAGTAAGTTACTAAATCTACTCTCCTCTACTAATGTCAGAAATAGCGTCAAAAAAAACAATATCAAACAATCAGGATTGGCATGGAAGAGAAAACCTATGCATTAATCCAGTATAAAAATACCTTTCAGAATTGGAGTTATTCAGGGTTCTCATTTCTGACCCTTGTGGATTAAGGAGGGATGCCAAGAGTAGACTGCAAAACAAAGGCATTTCTTTCTCTTCCTACAGTGTCACCTGCATTCTGCATCTGAAATAGAAGGAAAGCTCAACCATGTTGGCTTTCGGCCACTCCAACCCTTGACCCTGTTATCCAGAAACAACCCGGAAGGGAATTTTTGCCCTCATATCCACTGTGCAGAAGTGGCTGGTGTGAATTTGGATGTACTAGTGCACGAGGGAGGAGAGGAGTCATATTACATTAGCTGAGTCATCACAGAGAAAATGATGGGGGCAACATCTGAAATCACTCCATACAGAATTCTCGCCTAGCTCTTCTGCTGCTAACTGCATTGACTGTGTGGTTTAGCTGGGTTTTTGTATTTATGTTCTGTGCTCAAAGTGAAGATTAAAAGAATCAGGTGAACATATCATGCTTATCTGATTAAATTTCAGAATAGTTTTCTATACTTCGGTAACTAGTCCAGTGTTTCGTCTGAGAGCCCCGGAGAGGAATGTAAGCCTTATGGAAAAGGCCTCAGAAAAACACCACCCTTACACTGGAGAAAAGGGGTTTGCAGATAGGTGTTTTGAATGCATGAATGCTACAAAATATGCAGCTTTTCTAACCTTTCAGCTATAAAAAAATTGTGATGAATTGAGAATTTTTAATATGCCAAGTTCAGTTTTCTCAAACCACACAATTTAATACAATAATTTTGAGAAAATTATTTAGATTTCTGTTCCCGGAGGTAAAATTTTATTTTACAAACAACTTAATTCTTAATGAAATGCAACATATGATATTATTTGAAGCTTTTCCTGTTTGAAGAAATATCTCTTTGTAGTAAGTGTGTTTTAATACTATGACACAGATATCTTGTAATAAACCTGACTAATTCAAAACTCTATTTTTATTTCTAAGCCTGTAGTACAACTTACTGTTAAGAAATTTTAAGATTAAACTTTGATTAAATATATCTCTCAATCTCAGGAGGTAATCAAATAATTTTAACTATAATTATTGAATTAGTGTTATTAGTGAGATTTTAACCTTAGATCTCTCAGAAAAATAAACGACAAAACTCATTACTTGAAATAAAACTATTTATTACATAAAGAGCAAAGAAAGTAAGCAAGGACCAAAAAAGAAAATGCCACAGTTACTATTTTAAAGTTAAATGTAGAAAAAATTAGAAAAATGATCTTCAATAAAATCTGTCTTAATACTTTATTTCTCTTTGGTGGATGTTTAAAAAGCCTTGTTTGTTGTACGAATTTTTATGATATGGCAGTCGATATATGTGAGCGTGGTATGGTGTGTGTTGTGGATGTGTGTGTGTATGTTTTGAAAATTCATTGTGAAATGAAAAGGTTTACATTTTTCATTATGCGATGATTGCTATTGTTTTTTTCCTTTGGATTTCTTGCATTCAATATCTGGTATCGATAAATTATTTATTTTCACATTCCCTGCATTTCCCCAATAGAGAATGGATCTTATATTCTGCTACCATGAAAATATGGTACACCTGATTTTCCATTTCTTTCTTGGAGCTGTGTGTTCTTTTCTAACCTTTAATGATCAGTCTTCTAAACTGAGCTCACTTCCTTTTCTGAACTGATGTTCTCAATTCTTTCCAACCTCCCTTTACACCTGCCTAGACTTATTTTTGTACTAAATTTGGTATTGCTTGCTATATTTCAGAGGTTCTTAATATAAAAGCCTGAAAAATGTAGCAAATATTAGTATGTGCATATTTGGATTATGGTATATTCCTAAATCAATGTTTAATCCCTTAAAATATATTTTTTTTGGAGACGCAATGGTTACAGAAGCTCAATGATATAAAATCATTAAAAAATAATATTTAAGCAGGAATCTAAAGAGACAAGGGATGATTTCAGGAGTCAATAAGAAAGCCTTCAGAAGAGCCTATGATAAGAACAAGACCATGGGGCTGGCATGGTGGCATAGTGGTTAAGTTCACACATTTTGCATTGGTGGCTGGGGGTTCACAGGATCAGATTCAGGGTAGGGACCTAGCACCACTCGTCAAGCCATGCTGTGGTGGCATCCCACATAAAATAAAGGAAGATTGGTACAAATGTTAGCTCAATGACAATCTTCCTCAAGCAAAAAGAGGAAGATTGGTAACAGATGTTAGCTCAGGGTCAATCATCCTCACACACACAAAAAAAATAAATAAGATAAGATAGTTTATAGTATTTTATGGTATTTTCTTAAATAAATATTTATTAAATACTCTATAATAGTTCATATTTAATTTAATTTCTAATCCTTTTTATTTGATAAATAGTTCATGAATGAATAGTGATATTTGGCCTCGCTTTTGTCATAGTATTATTTTTTCTGTCTTTAATGCTTTGTCTTATACCTTTTCCAATATGGATTGTCTCTTCTTTGGCTTGGAGCATGTGTAAGGGAGATAAGTGTGTGTGTGTGTGTGTGTGTGTAGGTGTGCGTGTGTATGGATGCATGAACACTTACATGCATATGGTTTCTTTTCATTTACAATGATTTTTTTCCATAGAGGTAACCATTATGTCACCTATGTACTTTATTCGTTCCAGCCAACCAAAAAAGATAGACAGGAAGCAGAAGGGCATGGTCCCTCTCATTAAAATACTTCCTCTAGGTTTGACTCACTTCTTTCATCTGTACCTCGTTGTCCCAAACCTAGGTATAGTATCGCACTAGAGAGACAGGGGGATGTAACTTTTTCCTTGGCAGTCATGTACCTAGCTATAATTTTGAGGTACAACTACTGAGGACAAAGGAGAAAGAGATTAGGAAATGATGAGCAAGAAGCCTGCCACAAATGGCTACATGTATATTCTAATAATCTGGAAGTTAGATAATATGCTTTTAATTTAATAACTGAAGTTTTCATGAACATTCCTAAATTTGTATTCATTCGATCACCTTCATATAAAACAAAACAATAATTTTTAATTCTTCTGACAAAAGACATGATATTTCTGCTTTCCTTTCTTCCACCTTCAGCCCTTTCAACTTTCCAGTTTGTCTGTATCATCACCTTAGGTCGCAAATCTATTTTTTTTTTTTAATTTTTCTCTTTTTCATGTTATTTTTAGAATAGGATAAACCTCCCTTAGTTGTGGGCACTCCATGTCCTAGCTAGATGTAAATCTAAGCCAAGGGAGGTCATTGGAAATCAAATCCTGTGGATAAAGACAGGAATAAACAACCCCTACAAACTATTTGTGTTTCTCAAAAATGTGTGTGCAAGTGGCTCTTTTCCTCAGTGGGTTCGTACCAGAGCGGGGGTGGTGTTTCTGGGTTTGGTTGAAATTCCCCTAATACAAGGCATGAATAAAGCTGAACTTCAAGATTTTCCATCCAAACAGGTTGTCAACCAGTACATTATTAAATAAAATCTTCACTTGCAAGCCCGCATGTGTGTGGTCTTTCCAGTTTCAGGAATCTTTTCCCTGCCTGCTTTATACTTTATTTTTGTTTCTATGGTTTAAAAAAATGCAGATTTACCAGCATTGACTTTTAATCCTGATGCTTATTAGTTACATAAAAAGTTATTTATGTATTTCTATATCTTTTCATCCTCATTTTAACACCAATTATGTCATGGAAAGACAATTAGTTTTTCTGACGATAGTGATCTGAAGTGTGTCACTGAGCATTTTCCCAGGGGCTTCGTCCAGGAACATTTGTCTTTTCAAATGCCTGGGTATATCTGAAATGATCATTACTCAACTCTTTTTCAGTGAAAGTTTTGTAAATCCTGTATGATTTTCTTCAGGAATTTATTTTACCAAAGGAAAAATCTGAATCCAATTTGATTTTAGTGTTCTACAGGCAATCATTTTTAAAAGGGCTTTAAAGTATTTATTATTATCTCTCTTACTCATTTTTGATCTCCGATTTGTTTTCTTGTATGTTCCCACACCTTGCACAACCCCAAGCAATGGTTGTTCATATCAAACTTAATGTTAGTAGCACATTCCAGAGCTGCACGTGTACAATCTTCAGGCCCTCAGAGTTGGCCCAAGTTCCAGTCTCATCGAAAATGCTTCTCCACTTAAATCTTTGATTACTAGTTCTGATAATTAACTTATATTTAAGTGTTCTTGTTCTTTCTCAATCACAACTTAGATTTCTATGGTTAATTTTCTATGTTCACTCATTTCTCTCATACTTTTCATTTCTACTTCTTTTTAGATTCTGGAAATGCTTTGTAAGTCTGTGTTACTTAATGTTAATATGAATTTCTTCAGTATGAATCGACTTTTTACTCGTTCCAGTGAAACTTTTATTTGGCAATTATTTCCCATTGAATTTAATACTTGTCTTATCCAGGCCTGCCTTTATTTAACAGAGCCGAAGCTTTCTTTTATATTACTAAGAATAAGAAACAAATGTGTCCTACATTTTCTTTTGTGTCATGAAATAAATTCATTTCAGGGGAGGATTTTCCTCTGAGTCATTACCATTTTATTTCTCTTCCCCGTGTCTCCTAATGCCTTCTTAGATATCAGTTGACATCTTCTATTAACTCCAGTAAGAACTTGATTTGTTAATATTTGTTCATGCCATGAGGATGGCTGATACATCTTATTTTAAAGTCCTTCTCCCGGATCTTATTGCAAACGAAGGAAATGATTCATGCCCAGTGTTGGGGGAGAGTAAGGATGTGGGTTTTCAGTTCCCGTTCCACAGGAGTTTTCTGGAAGCTGGCAGAAGCCCCAGTTGACTTGAAACCAAAGGACAGAGCGTCACGTAAAGCAGGCAGCACAATGGTGCCCTCATTGTGGCATTCAGCAAACGCTAGTTTCCTCAGTAATTCTGTATGCCTTTTCAAATTGTTCAATAAATGCAAAGCCCTATGCAAAAATAGGTAAAAAAAAAGAAAAAAAAAATCCATAGGCCTACAGTCATGGTTCAGAGAATAATGAGAAGTAGGCCAGAGGTTATTGATGCTGCCCCCAGGTATTTACCTCACAAGGACTTTTAGCTGTGACTAGAAAGCTGAAAGGCAAAAAAGCACAAAGTACTGGAGATTTTTCACAACGTGGCTTCCCATGTCAGTGTTAGCCAGAGGCAGTTAAGGTCACAAGCCTGGAGAATTAGTTGTGCTGGCTTCCCTGGCCAGAGGCCAAGGCACAGATTGTCAGTAGAAGCTGGTAATGACTATTCCTAGTATATTTTGGTCAAGCAAAATGTCAGAGAAGTAATAGAGGGTGATTTTTAATTCTAACTTGTCTGCATAAACACCCATACGAATGTGAAATTTACTTCTTACTTCTCATCGCGAAGATGTTAACCTGTCTCCCATTTCCAAATAGATTAATGGCTCTTTTATTTACAAATAAAACAAAATGAAAACCAGGAGCAAGTATTCCTTCTGGTTCCACTCACTCTTTCCTTCCAGAGGTAAAGTATGCAGAAAATGTGTTTCCCCCAGTTAATACTTTGTATTCTTCCCTCCAGGCACTACAGCAAAACCAGAGCATGGACTCCAGAAAACAAAAATTCCATTTGAAGATCTAATGGAAAGGAAGGAACAAAAGCTTTTCCTGGGAGATGAAGATGAGTAAACACATATTGAGTTTACAGTCCACGGTACCTGCAGGAGACAAAAGGACGTTGTCAGAGCATGAAGTTATTCCTATCACCACGTCACACAGGGCACACTTCCTGTGAGCCTGAGATGACCAATGGAGGGGAGGTGGCAGCTTACGGGCTTTATCAGCTAGACACTGAGCTCTTCTACACAAAGACAGGAAAATGTGTTCCAGAGATCCAGAGAATTCCTCTGAAATACACATGGAGGTGAGATTTCACAGAATACTGACGTACCTGGAAATCTGTAGATCCCAGCAAGGAGTGTGCGGATTGGATGAGCAGCAGGGAGGTGTCAGGTTCAACTTGACACCAAAGGCAAATCCTCAGGCAGAGTCGGGAGGTGTGTTAAGGATTTGGGAGGAGAGCTAGAAGCTCAATGGGGAAAACTGTCAAATACAGATCTAAGGATGAAGCCAAGAACCAAGGAAAACTTAACCAAAGACAGGAAACCACTGTGGGAGAAAATTTACATAATTCTATTAATTAGCTCTCTCACCCAGAGCTAATTTTCATCGTCTGTTCATGCATGCAAAAGTTTCGGCCAGGTGGCATCTCAGCAGTGACGCACAACAATCGACATTTATTACTTTGCCTTTGTTTGTTTTTTTGTTTGATGGGTCATCGAAGGATAAGTAGAGCTCCAGATTCAAATATTCTGAAAAATTTTAAGAGAAATGAAGAAAATTCCTCTGAACATCAAAATTACCTTTCTGACAAGGTGTGTGTGTGTGCATATGCGTGTGTACAGAAGTCAGCTTGTTGAAGAGGATAGTCTAGACTCACGCCATACCAGTTTTGTGGTAGAACTAAAACTTCACAACTTGACATCGGCCTGAGAGTGATTCTTGAGTAAAATATAATAATACAATATCAATATGGTTAAGAACAATACCTAGCATATTGCATGCATTCAGTCTACTAAGCTTCGTAATAGGCATTCTCATATCAGGTTTCCAATGATTCTTTTGAAATAGTTATTATTGCTCCTGTTTTATCCATGAGGGAAATGAGGGTCACAGAGGAGATATGATTGCTCAGACAACTGAGCTTGTAGGGGACAGAGTTGGGATTTTAGATAGGTGTTTCTGAATCTCCCACAACATAGCAGAACATGATGAGTCACCTGAAGTCCGGTGGATCTGAGGTGAGCCATAAAGTTTGCTGAAGGGTTTTTGTATCTCAGCTATCCAGGATACCCAAAATCACAATGGAAACTTTGAGAGAAGAGTCAACATCTTAATGATGCTGGGAGAATCATAAACACCTCTCACATCACATATCCAAAGAACACCAGTCCGACCATCTGCAAAATTCTTTAGCTCCATCAGGGCCATACTTGGCAAATTTCCCTTTAGGAACTCTTTTCCGTGCCATATTCTCTTGGGAGGAGCTCAGAAAATGGATGGATAGTAGTGGTACACTTAGTCCGAGCTGGATCTGAGCAGGCCATACAGGTAATAGAGAAAACATGGGAAAAGGTTTATGTCATTAGTGCAGTAGGAATCATCATGTGAGCACTAAAGACCACTTGTCACCTGATTCGTGGCACTCAGTAAAAGAAGAAATGGGCTTGATTTCTTCAGAAAGGGATCCCCTCACGGATAGAACTGGACTGAAAGAAAGTACATGGAAACAAGAAGGACAAAAGAAGAAAAATCCAGAAAGGGAAAGACACAAATCCCCCTCATGTATGCAGGAGAAGGGAAACTTCTCATAGAACATTTCATGAACCACTCATAGTACATCTAAAGGCAAGCTGCCTTGGAGGAGGGGTGTGGAATCAGAGAGAGCATCGTGGCAGCCGTGTGAGTCCAATATTCCCACCAACGTCAAGGCGACAGCCACAGCTGGGCTTTCACTACAGCTCAGTTTCACCCCAGCCAAGAAGCTAATCCAAACAGAGAGGCCAATAGCTCTATTTTCTGACTTGCCTTTTTTTCAATTTGATTCTTTTAAATATTTCTTACTTTGAATATTTTTCATTTAACCAGTGTTAATTCACCAATTTCACTGTTTAATGAGCTTTTTATGAGTCAATGTATTAGTGACTTAAAATCTCATCAGATTCTTCCCTCTCCCTCAAAATACTGAGTGAACAAATGAAATTTATTAAATTATGGCCTGAATTATCAAGCGCACCTATTACATTAAATAAGAGTAACTCGAGGGATGCAATAAGAAAGCAGCTTTTTTGTCTCTAATTGTTTAATTGATTTTTTTCAGTGAGGTTTGTTTTTTTCTTGTCTGTGGATGAAAGCTCAAGGAGGACCTACGATATTTCTGATCCTTCACAGACAATGTAATTCCTTTTTCTCAGTTCTGCTTATAAAATATGTATAAATTCAGTATTTAAAATGCTCAGATTGAGAATTACAGCTTCAGGGCCATAATAGAGAGCTTGAAAGTACGTCACTTCTATCCTTACATGAAGAAAAAAGCTGAAAAAAGCTGTAAACATCAACAGCTTTTCTTACACCCATTAGAGAAAGGAGGTTTTAAGGGAACCAAATAATCTGAAATCTGGAGAAAGACAAAGACCTGCAGCGGGAAACAGTACCTGATCTTAAACGTAGCAAAGTTAGTGTTAATATAATATTTGGCAGTAAAATTTTCATGAGCTCCTTTAAAAAATTCTCCTATGGATAAATTAATAAATCTATTAAAACTGAACAAACTTTATCAAAATCTAACAAATTTCCTTGTCTCTTTTCAGACTCATTATTTACAAATATAATAAATCCAGACAAGTAAAAGTTACTGTCTGCTACTTACAGCTTTGCATATCTATTAAGGTTTTGATTTTCACTATCTTCTCTCTCATCTGGCCAGACAATTTACTAATTTACTACACTCAATTATCTTTAATAAATAAAACACACTCCATTGCCTTGCATACACAAACATTTCTGCTATTACTTCTAGTACAGTCTTAATCGCCCATATTAACTATAATTGTATTCAAAATAGCTACTTCTACTTTACTGAGAAAACCGGGAGGTAGGTGTTTGGTAATTGTCTGTCATACGAAGCTTCCTAGGGGACCGGTAAGACGCGTAAGTGTACGCGGTATGTTGTCCTATATCCACCCCCGTTCCTTCTACATCCAGAAAGGGAAAAAGTGGCAAAAATGAACATATCACTAATATCATCCATAAGAGTAAGGATGCTGTAACATCATAAAGTAAGAAGCAAACACACTCACAAACACAGGAGTATAATCAATTACTTACTTAGTGACCAAGGTTTTAGTATTCTTAGAAAGCATTAGTTATCAAAAGAATAGCCATAAACTATCTTCATTTAATATTAGTTCAAGGTCTTAAATTAACCAGGGGCCTTGGAAATTACGTTTAAGCTCATGTGCTTCTGAACCACTCTTCATATAAAATGTTTTTATAATTACAAATAAATTTAGTTCAATGAAATTTAATAATTTTCAAAATTATAAACATTATGTTGACATTATCTTATCTTAACTGATGAGTAAACCAATATACTAAGTTTAAAGACTCAACAGGATAACTAGTCTCGTAGTGAAAATGCAAACTTTATTTTTAAAAAAGAATCTGTACTACACTCTACACAAAGAAAATCAGAGGGAAAACATACAGCTATTCTTTGGAAAAAAGAATTATTAAATCAGTCTGATTTGTCCAAAGTTTCGGCCTTTCTTATATGTATTTGGATTTTTACATAAAACTTCTTCTGAGCCAGCAGTTTTTGTAAGAAGGGATTTCTTTTTACAAGGCTATTACATTTAAAGAATTCAAAGTTTATTTTTTTTATTTTCTGGGTATTGGTGGGGATTATTAGATTTATGTAGGTACATAAAGTTCTCTATATACCAGTCATAACATAGTTTTTTTTAGTAATAATAATAATATTTAATAATAAGTACCGAAGTGGGAAAATATTTCACACTCACACGCACACAAAGGTAAGGCTTTTCTGAGTTACAGGCATCTAGATGGAGCGTGCTTATAGTTTCATTTGCCCAACCCCAGATATGGTCAGAAGTAAACACCAAACATAAAAGTAACTGGATCAGCCTGCAAAGAGCTGCTCTCATCTCCAGTTAACAAGAAATATTTTCTTAATTGATTTGAGCTCACAAATAGAGAAAATAATTAAAAATAGATTAGCAAATTGTTTTCTCTATTGTCCCTCATTCAACAGAAAATAGTCATCTATTATCTCAATGGAAATCATCACATTTTTAAATAAAAAATATTAGAAAAAGATTGTTAAATTGTAAATAAAATTGATCAGAGGCCTACAGAGCAATAGAACTATAACCTTTGGAATTATCTTGTCAACTGGACAGAAATGTGCAAGTTGACATGTAACCTCTCAGGGTGTGAGCTTGGAGCAATCAGAACACAGGTGTATTCCCCTAAAAAATTAAATGATCCACAAGTGTGCCTGTCAAATAATGCCTCAGTATGATATGTCCTCTGTTTTGCCTTATTTTCAAGTTTTCAATAACTTATCTAAAATTATAATTTACTATAATTCAGTCTTTCTAGTTAGTGGTCATGGGCAAATTTTATTTTTAAAATATAGTCATATAAAAGGAATTCTTGTTAAATCTGACTAAAATTGGAACATGTTTCTCAATATGTTCATTTTTATGTTCTGAAATTATCTTTCATTGTCTCATTCAAGATTTTATATTTATGCATTAACCATTAAAAAAAACCTCAAGAATTTGGAACAAAAATTGATTTTAATTTAATCCAATTTGAGTTATCAGACTTTTCTAACACAAAAGACATCACTGTGTCCTGTTTAGGGAATAAAAGATAATTGCTGCAAAATATCTGTAGATAAATATGTGGATAGCTATATATATATCAAAAATTCTGGCAGACGAATGATACATATATGGTATATAGATATATATGTATAATCTATACCTATATCATATATGTATACATATAAATTAATATTTATATATGTATAAACTTAGATGTTTAGTATAGTTGTATATATTATATATTCAGTATATAAATTTATTATATTCAGCATATAAATTTAATATATTTATATATGTAAATTTGTTTCATACTATTTATTACTTTTATTAGATATTTAAAATTATTTCCCTTTTGTCATTTTCTTTCATTCAAAATATTATAAATTGAAAGTAGCCAAGAATATTCAATTATTCAAACTCAGTATGTTCACAAAAATTACTTTGCAATATTGACTTTCCTCCTCTCACTGATAACATAAGGCGGTAGGTATCTCTTTCTGTCATTTATGTCTAGTGTGTTTAAGAAACAGAGAAAGAGATAATCCCCAGACGTGCCACCAGTAATGAACACTTGACATGTTTCACATATCATTTTCATTATTTTGTCAAGAGTATTATTCTAAAACAATAGAATCCTGAAGAAAATCTCTTGCCTTTTTGAAGGGAACAGCTTCTGAGACTAAAAGAGCATACAGAGAAGGAATCCTAATCTTTGTTTTTATTTTTAGAAGCAATTGTATTTTCTTATCTTAAACTTACACACATAAGGAATGTACTTAAATAAATGACCATTTTTCTTGAGGGTGATTTCCATATTTGGACTGCTATCCTTTTATTCTTCCTATTCTTTTTATGAGACTTGAATATACTGGAAGTCAAGTTAAGTGAAAGTAAGGAAATTTTTTCTGTTAATGTCCTAATTCTAATTTTTTACCATCCTTGCTTTGCATTTCAAATTAAACACTCCCGTGCTTACTTCTTAAGAACAATGGGAAATTTGCTATGGATTGTATATTGGCCAATAATCACCAGCTAAATGAGGGGAGAGAGGAGGAGTGAAGGTGTTTGTCATTTTTTTCTCCCCCGGTGGAATTCCAAGAAAGATGGAGAGCGCCTGAGCTGGAACGAACACTCTATACTTGATTAGTAACAAATCGTTCTTTGAAGGTTTTATAAAGATCAACAATAAGAAGAAAAAAATACACTGAGTTAAATAAACTAGATTTAGAGGTTTACATGCTCTCCCAAGGTTGGTGGAAAATTGCTTTTTCTAAGCAACGCTGAGACATTATTATAAGGTTGCAGAAAGCTCATTAGGCAAGAAATTCTCGGAATCTCTTTTCGGTTTACAGCAATTAGCTGTGTGAATGCAGCCTTACTTTTTGTAGCAATTAACTTTGTGGAAAAATCCTCTGCTAAATTATCTTTGGATAATATTCACAGAACTATCAGCAATTGTTTTCCTATAACTAAGTCTTTGCTGTTTCTTTGGCCCTTGTGGTGTTGTTGTTGCAAAATAATTTTTCCATGTAAGAGGGCCAATTTCCCATTGTTGTTGAAGCAAGTCAGAGCCTAGAAAGATGGCATTATAAATGCATTATGTGTGTATTTCCCCTCTGGTGGGTTAGCTGTGAAAGACAACGAGATATTCTGACTGCCACAAATTATCTTGTGACTTGTCATTTAAATACCATTCCCTATGAGCGCTATGTTTCTTAGAAGAGGGAAATCAAATAAGGTTCTTTTGAACACTGACAATTTAATTCATATTCATGAGTCCTCAGAAACTATTTCCAGGTTATTAAGATAGATTGAGTCTGATTCTTCCAAAGAGAAAGGTACGTCTTCTAATTACTGAGACATTCAGGTACAAAAGAATGCTGTAACTCTGTCCATATCCATATCTTTGCTATTTTATATCTATCTACATGCAGCTATCTCTCATGTTTATCAGAGCTGATTCTGGACTCTCTCTCCACAGTACGCCAGTTTCTTTTCCTTTCACTCTTTGTGCCATTATGGCTCCTAGAAAGTGGCAGGGCTCATATCACCTTGGAACAGAGAAGGACATGATGTAAAGTAATTTCCTTCCAGTTGGGAAGCAATGGAAAGCTTACCAGTCCACTTCAAGTGGACTTTGGAAATGAAAGGAAGATGAAATCAGGGCTAAGAGATAAGTGGCCATAGTTTTCTCTCACTATCTTGCAAATCAACCTTTTGTAGCGTGTGTGGAGCTGGGCGATGTCTAGATAAATATTATGAGGCAACTGTGAACATCAAAGCCACAGAGTTATTTCTCAAACACACTTATTTCTTAAACCACCACCAGACAGAGTTGGACAAATGAATCGAAGGCCATGTTCTTGGTTCCCAGAGCCACAGAGGGGTAAGCATTAGTGGTGGTTGAAGTTGCTACTTCTTTGGTGAGGAAATAAGAAAATGCTGAAATGATCAGTCTACCAATGAAGGATCAACATAATCATGAAGGCATGGGGTTTAAACAAAGACAATATAAGGGACAAGGATGTCGCCAAAGTCAACAGGCATCTTGGATCAGGCAGTTCAGCAAGGGACGTCTAAAGTGGGGCTCTGAAGTCAAAGAGAATCTCAGGCAGAAAACATCTTATTGAAACCCAGACAACATGTGGGGCTTCTTCCTCCACAAGATTATAAAAACCTCATCTACCTGAATAGTATCTTGCAGAAGAGGATGGGGAAGCTGAGACAGCCTATCCTTACTTTTCTGTTTAACACAATGCTCTAAAGGTTTAAATGAAATACAATATAACAAATACTTTAATATAATTTTTCATGTATAAATTTGGATCAGTTTTTATGCTGACATATTTACTCAAACTAGTCCAAGACATTCCACGAGGAGGATTTGAATTAGAAGAGACATTTAAACTGAAAAAGACTAAAATATTGGCACATTTTAAAGGTCTCTTCCCCTCCTCAAGCACTACTCAGTGATGTAGGGATCCTGGGAAATATTAAATAAGTTGTAGAAATGAATGGAGCTGCCTTTTCTCTCCCCACCTGAATGGCAGTAAATGTAAATTTGCGATCTCATTATATAAACATAATGTATATGAAACGTTTAGAAATGTACAGATATGGTGGAAGAAAAAGGAAGAGATATATTTTAAAAGAAAGTTATTTGAAAAATTGTTTTAAAAATCTCTGAAAGCAAAAGTAACACATTTACATCCTAGAAAATTTAGAAATACAGAAATTCACACAGAAGAAAATAATCTATGGATATATCTTGTAATCTTATTGGGAATAGTGTTAATGAGGAATAGTACTATAATTCAGAGAATTTAATGATTCAAGTCACAAAATTGCTATCATTTTGGTAACCCTTCCGTGTTCTCATTTCAGGTAAATTCAGGCTCCTTTTACAAAAGACAATAATTCTGTTTTGAGCTACTTTTAGTTCTTCCTTTGTGTCTTTGCAAGCGCATTTGCTGAATATGAAAATACACTCTTACATCAGCTCAGCTCCTCTGTGATTAATTAGTGCTGGATTTACAGACATTTCTTTAAAAGCGAAGTCAAATTGTTCGTCACCTATAGCTGAAGAAATTGTGGTTCTATAGGTCACTCAGCTACTTCTCAGATGAGCCAGCGCTACGTCCGGTGTCTCCTGACTATCCTTCAGCATCCTTTCCAACACACTGTCCAGCCAACAAGCTCCTGAAGTATAATTCCCAAGTCCAACCCAGGTTAGAATTCTCTGTTTAAAAAGAACTCAGATGACAGGAGAAATCTGCCCAGAAATAGCCCAAATGCACTGGTATGCGTGCTTCTTTTATTGAAAATTCAGGCTGATCTTTGCAAAGCTGCCAGTAGAGATGAACCAAAGGAAGACACTTTATGTCATTACTTTGTCTCCTTAGACTGCAGGGGGCAGACAGTGTAACAGGCTTTGTCAGTAGGTGGGAGAGTCTCCCAAGCAGAGGTTTCCTCTCCCAAACATTCTAGTTTTCACTGTGGTCCCCACTTCCTTCCTCCTCTGCTCTCTTTCTAGCCCTACCACACCACTTCAATCCAGCATCTTATCTTCATTAGTAAGGGTTATCCTTCTCTATAATAAAAGAAGAAACTCTTTTAACTTCCAAAATACTCTGTCCTCAATAGAATGGTGGGTATTGCAGATGTGTTAGTTCAACCCTCCACATAGGAATAAGTAATGATTTCAAGCAAGCATAGACTTAAATACAGACATTAAAAAGACTTTTTTTCACTGTTGCATATTAAACTGTTTCCTTCCTGCATGTGCATATGATATAGTACGAATATTCTCACATAATTTCTTAGATACTTAGTGTTACAGGTACCATAATGTATTGTTCTAATTAGAGGTAGAAAAATGGTTAATGGTTTGTGTGTCCTTGTTAGAAAGACCATGTTATCCATATAAAAGTGATTAAAGAGAGGCTAACAACAGATACTGTCTCGGTGTTTTGGTCATCTTTATGAATAATGACACTAAATGGTATGCGTTGATGTTACACGTCACTGCCTTCGTATTCCCAAGACAGAGTGGTAGTAGCAGTGCTATCAGACATAATCTGAATAATGAATACCATCACAGATGTTGTTTGATCATACAAAGCATAATTTTCTGGCTCTCAAATGTAATGTTTTTGTTAATAATAAATATTTATTATTTAACATTGATACTCTACAGGTTCAAATGAAATGACATAACAAGTACTTTAACGTATTTTTCTTGTATAAATTTGCATCAGTTCTTACCGTGAGAAATTTTAAGTTAATATGGATGCCTTAGTATTTACACAAATAGCATTGCAATTGGTATGAAAGATTCCCTGCCATATTATGTGTACCTCAAACAAGTCAAAATATAGCAAGGAAGAACAACAAATTCAAAATGACTTAAGCAAAGACAAACCAAAAAAAAAAAAGAACAAGAAAAAAGGGTCATTTATTTGTTGGCATAACTGGGCAGATTGCCTTTAGTCTGGCGGGATATGCAGGCTTAAACAATGTCATCAGTGCTCTATTAGCTTTATTACTGGTGTTTAGTTCTGACCATATGCTGGCAGATTCATGTCCAGTAGAAACAGCTTCTCTTCGACAGAAATCCCAGATTTCTTACTGGCTTCTGTGGGCCTGTCTTGGCTCTTGTACCAACCCCACACTGATCACTGTAACTGGAAATACACTAGGGCACAGAGGTCCCTGGAAACAGGGTAAGGTACAGATTCAGAGTAAGAAAATAGTGCTTCCCAAAGAAAATTGGAGTGCTATTCCAAGAAGAAAGGAAGATGAGTGAGGAGAGAATACTATTACATTCGTTCATTAATTTATTCCATCATCAATTATTTATTATGCGTCTATTCTGGGCAAGACGCAGTTCTTGGCACTGAGGACTAAGCAGTGACTAGAACAAGAAAGCTGCTGCCCTCCAGAAGCTTGCATCTGTGTAAGCAAGGATAGCAAGCAAGTGCGCCAGTAACTCTGTAATAGATCTGGCTAAGGAGCCTGAAGAAAAGTAAGAGAATAGAGAGTGAAAGAAACATTACGTTAAATAAAGTGGCCATTAAAGAATATTCAGAGGAGAATTCACAACAATATTAAATATTAAATTTACGGTCAACTGTTTTTTCAGTAAATTAAATTGACATAAGTTTAGAGTATAAATATATTTCTACTAAGCCTAAATGTGTGAATAAGTGTGATTAATAGTCATGTTTAGAGATCTTTGTGTATGTGCACACATATATTCCCACACATATGTATGTATGTGTGAGAGAGGATTTAATATGAGAGCTCATATAATAAAAATTGTACCATGAATTATCTTCAGGATTAGTGAGTTCCTTGTAATAAATTATCGATGGTGGCTAACTTGTCTTTGACAGAGATTAATATAACTGACCTTTTTATTTATCAATCAGGTGAGTTAGGCCAATGCGCTCTCCCAAAGAGGTAGGTTCTGGAATATTATTGATGACTTTACTTCCATTTAAAGGAAAGTAAAACTATAATAAATTCATTCGAGGACATAAATAAAATATTTAAGCAATGTTGTGAGTTTTAATAAACTTACTTTAAAAGTTTTCAATATTTCTGAATTGCTATAATGTTCTGGAAAAAATTAATCATGAAAATGCACATAAACATTTATATAAGAACATACATTTTCCATTTTACCTTAAGTTCCAGTATGATTTGACAGGGCACTTATGCCTGGCACATAGAAGATGCTCAAAAAGTGTTTGTTGAATGACTGAATAAACAGGCAAATCATAGCTTCCAGTTACAGCATTCAGGAGAAGGTATCCTCAGTTTCTGTTTGAGTGGTATTTTTTGCTTCCATTTCTCATTATAAAAGCCCTAGGAGGCCAGATTTTCAGCTTACAAAACAGTAGGTAATGGAACTAATGGTGAGAATAACATCATAGAATGAGTTCAGGAAGTTTTATGACAACATTTTGCTCCTGGGAATACTATTTTCATAGTTCTTTTTATGGGACTAGGGTGCATTTTTGGTATTTTAATATTCCTATTAATTAATATTTATCAAGACTTAACTACACTGTCCCCAGTATGTAACATGCATTAAAATATAATATCTTCATAAAACTTTCAGAGATGAGGAAATCAAGATACCCAGAGGCTAACTACCTTTACACAGCTCACAGACTTATTCGGTGAAGTCAGGTACAGCCCAGGGAGTGAGGCTCAAGGTCAGCAACATTAACTGTGTTGTTCTTATTCTGCCTAGATGTAGCCAGTTTTTTAAGTAACTATAAAACATTACACAAAACATGAAATCTTACATAAAAAGTCTGTATTTTCTTCTTTTAGAGACCAAAAACCCCCTGACTTTACCAAAAAAGGACTATTGGCTTCCTAGTGAAATGAGTAATCTTCTCAGAAGTCTATAAAATTTTAATGAACTAAAATTGCTATTAAATATTATATAGACTCCAAAGTCAATATTTAGCACACATACCTGGGTTACATAGGCGCTCTTTTCTTTTTCTTGATGGGTCAAACGGGTAAAACCTAATAATTTTCATCTTATTTCCATGTCGTTTTTAACACGGCTTCTGGAACACATTGGTTGCTGCTTACAAGATTTAAAGATGATGTTGTGTTGCCAGGCTTGTCATACACATAGTTAAACAAATGAACTAAGAAAGACTGTATTTCTCTCCTGGGCTTACAATATTTTATGGTTCTTTTGTGTCCATTATTGCTTTCACTGGTTTTCTGAGCAAACTTTCCTATATTACATTGAGACATATGTGGGGAAAAGTTTTATTTTCCATGACAATGAAGAATAATGGTAAAGAATAAATATGAAGACATTTAAATAAAGGTGATTTCTTGAGCTGCACAATATCTCTGTTTTGTTTCTTAAGGGAAAATAAGTTCAGGAAAAAAGCACTTGTTTCTTGGTAAACAGCTGAAATGCAGAGGATGTTCGAGTACAGAAGATAATATAGCAAACAACACACTTTGTATGAAAGTCATGTTGCTTTTTTCAGCAGGTGAAAGTCTTAATTGAGCTTATTTTCATAGGCAGTGGTAACCATTTAAAAAATAAACAGTTAGTAGAATGGAGAGAATGTGTATTCTCAGACAACTTTTAAGACACGTATTTTAGCATACCATACAGATAAAATGGAAGAATCATGTATATTTCTCTGCATCTAAAAAAGTCTGCAACTAATGAATGGTCTTCAATAAATTCTTTGGAGGGAGATATTCTGAATTCCCTTTTGGAATTTACTTCCAGTAACTCAACAGAATATTCCTTGATAATGTTAACAGAATTAGAATTTCCATTTAGTTGTTTTATTTTAAATCATCGATTATTTTCCATTCCTATTTTGAACCTGTCCAGCATATGCATTAATTAATTTTGTTGTATTTCACTTCTCTCATATTTTTTACATTTATTTTAAAGAACAGTTCCCAGTAGATTTGTAATAATAACTTAACCACAACTGTCATATACCCTTGGCTGTATGTCATAATGTATGATTATTATTTTATTATTTTAATAGTAACTAAGTTCTCTTAAAAATCAATCTATTCACTTTTGAATTTATTATTTATTTTTATTTGATTCATGAATAACATGTTTTCATTCCTAAATAGTTTCATTTAACTGCTCTAAATTTCTCTCTTATTCTGATACTTGCCACCCACCCATTTGGAGATGTTGTAAGTTATTGAGGATATGCTCTGCTCTTGGAGAACAACCCAACAACTTTGCAGCAAATCAGCCCTGGGATGAATTTACTAGGAGGCCTTATCAATAGCCAGACAAATAATAGAGACTCTTTCTCTCTGATAGATCATTCTTGATACTTTGTTGTGGAAGAGAATTAGATTGGTGTTTGAGGATCTCTTCTTCACAGTACAGTGTTGACTGTCATTCAATAGTTGGTGACCTCACAACGATTCTTCTGAAGTTACAAAATTGAAAAATGTCTAGAAAATTTCTCCATCCACCTCCACTATATAAAATGCCCTATGTGGTGAGGAAAGCTCCTGCTAACTGGCTGCATCACAGTGAGGACTCTTCTTGATCCTCTTTCTTGTTTGCACCTGGGGAGTTTAAAAGGACTTTTGCAGGCTCTCAAATGATGTCTTTCATTTGGTCAATTAATGGTAAAATTTGATGCAGCGAAAAATAAAAAGAAAATCATCTTTCACCTGTTTTCTTTTTTTATATACTGTTGTCTCAGTGTATCTTTCATTTAACTAATTTTTAGAATTCAAAGCATTTCTGTATATTCCGATTGATTTGTTCAGTGGTTCAACAACTATTTATTTAGTATCCACATGGTAGACACTTATTTTCCAAAATTTAGAGTGTCATGTTATTTCCCTAATAAATCAGTTACTGTAATGCAAAAGAGAACATTAAAAGAAAGATAACACAGCAGGCATTTTTTTGAGGTGCTTACTCAAATCAATCGCAATTCACTGAGAATTGCCTTCTTTTCATATATGCCCTACCCCACTCTCACTCCCACAGGCAATCTTGTAGTAGAGAACCCAGATTTCCTGGTATTCCTTGATTGGATCCAAGACAGATATTTGACACAAGGTGTAATCTGGAATTCGAATTTTAAGATCCAAACAAACTGGGATGGTCATTTGAAGTAGAGTAATAGGTAAATCTAAGAACCCTCTGGGTGCTCAGGTTCACATAGAAGAAGAAAAAACATCTCTAGTAGTTCAAGAGAATTAAGCAACTATAAAGAGATAACGACTGTTGTAAGATTGTGGTGGATGACAAAGGGACACAGAAGGTGTATTATTAGATTACTGAAGGCTTTCTGGTTCGTGTTTGCACTGTCCTGGGAAGCCCAGGGGTACCTCTTGCCCTTTGGTGGGACGCTCTTCTGTCTTTCAGATTTACTCTCGGGCTTTTTGTTGCTGTTGATGCTTAAGTTATTTCAAATGAGTTTATACTTGAGTACAGAAAAACACAGACACTACGTGAGGTGTTCTTCAGACTATTTTAAAATTTTTAAAAAACAAAATATACTGAGCACTATGCTAGAAGCTCCATATTCACCCTCTCTGATGCTGAGCGAGGTATAACTTTTAGTCAACTTTACAGATGAGGAAATGGACACTTTGTGAGGTAACAGGTGAAGATATAGGATTTGTGTCTCTTTCCACCAATACATAACATGGAAGTTCCAATAACAATTTTGTTGTTCTCCTTCAAATCTTTAAGAGTCTCCTTGGGGCCCTTTAATCCTCTGTCCATCCTTCCCAACTCTCTATCCTCCCCCCCCCTGCCACTCCTGTTCTAAAGCCAATGCTACTGATTTTGAGTATGTTTACAATACCATCACACTTCTAAGTTCCAAATTCTGTTTTGGTTATCTATGGCTGTATAACCCAAACCAATTTCTTAGGGACTTAAAATAACAGTCGTCATTTATTTGTTCATGATTGTTGGATTTGAGTGGGATTTGACAGGAACAACTTATCTCTGTTCCAAATGGTGTCAGCTGGAAAATTCATTCCCAAGACAGTCTACTCAGAGGGCTGGGATTTTGGTGCTTGCTCTTCTGTGGGAAGACTAATTCTCCTCTGCACTGGTCTTTCCGTGGAGTTGCTTGGGTTTTCTCATAGATTGGCTGCTGGGTTCCAAGAAGGAGAAGCAGAAGGTATTACTTCTCTTAAAGGCTAGAGCTGGATCTGGTAATATCCCGCTGCTACCGAATTCTATTGGTCAAAATAGATTCAAGAGCCTGAACAAATAGACTCAACTCTTTGTGGGGGAAGTTATAAAGAATTGATCACTTTCTTGAATCTACTATTGTGTTTAAATTGGTTTTACTTCAACATGTCTCACCTTTCACTAATGCTACAAACATACTTTATTTTATTTTCAAGCAATCTACATCATAAGTAGAACCAAAAATAATAAAATTGTCAATTTGTTTTTAAAAATTTAACACTTGCTTATGAATTCGCAAACTCGGCAAAATCCATTCGATAGGCAATTATCTGAAAATTTTAAGATACACAATTTTGCACAACAATTCAATTTCCCATGTGTGGTTGGTGGGGGGAGGTGATCCAATACCGTTTATCTACATTACCTAGCCCAGGGCTAGACAGACCTAAAGGCACTAAGGCGACTGCACAATGTGGTATCCAGGTAAACTGATCAAATGATTGAGTACCACTTAAAACCATATGCTTTAAATATTTTTTCAATATTTTGTTTCATAGGAGTTGGGGACAAATTGTCATTCTATTAAAAATTCTATGTGAGAATTGTTTAATATAACTTGCATCAACTAGTCAAAGCAGGATAAATTGTGGAAAAGAGCCAATGTTTGCTTTCTCCTTTTTTTTTTTAATATATTATGTTTTTCACTTTCATTTAGAATTTTTTTCTCATTAATTGTGGAATTTCATAAAACGTGTTGGTAGAATAATGTTTCAAAGAGTCCTGAGAGAATTTTATTTTATGGTTGGCTGGGTTAACTCCCATGAATAAAAGTCGAATTATTATATTGGTGTAGAAATGTGCATACAGATGTGCATGTGTGTGTGCACGTGCGTGTGTCGATTTTAGTAATTTTGAAGGCAATACCCTGGCTCCTGAAAGCTGAAATTACATTTGTTAAAATTGTAAAGAAGTGTAATCTTCTTATCAGTTTTAACCAAACTGTCAACTATTTTACCTCTAAAACCAATTCCCAGTGTTTCTTTATCTCCTTCAAATTGAGACGTACATTTTCATGATATTATAATCAAAAGTCTCATAGCTCATTTTCTGGAATAGTCAGAACATGTTAAAGGACTCTCAAGTTTATTGGAATAAACCTTGTTGTCTTATAATGCATAACAAAACAACTAAAACAAAGTGGCTTTTTCTTCATAATCTTATTATAGGATTGTAATATAGTTTAATTTACATGGACTATTAAATCTTTGATTGAAGCTGGAAACTCTTCTGAGTTTAGCATATTAATTTACCTGAATAAGATGGAAATTTTCTCTTTGTTTCAAAAGTAATTATCCTGCCTGTCACCCCTGTTTATGGTTCAAGCAGAATGGTAATTCTCTCCTTTAAAATACGTATTTTTTTTCACAGACAAGTTACATCAAGTTACAGCTGAACTTTTCTCAGAGACTTCTATCACTTTAACAGCTTGAGGTTTCAAACAAAATGTAAGAAATTATTTTTAATGAAATTTCTATCAGTGGAAGGACTCGAGATACACTAAGAGCACAAAAATTTCAAATACGCTTGATTCTAAGCACTTTATAAATGATGGAAAATCTTAATTTTTTTAGTATATCAACACAAGCATTAATTTTTTCATAGGAAAATAACCTTTTCAATTAATGTAATTACACAATAATAATAATTGTAGGCAAATACATTTTTTAGAATCTGAGTATAAATGATTTTTTTTAAATCACTCAGTATATTTAGTTTTAAATTCTTGTGATTTTAGTGTGTATGGAAATTATCTGTGAGGCTCAAGATGAAAAATGTTTGTCTCTTTTAGATTTCTTTCAGAAAAATAAAGAAAAACCATTGATAGAACTCTGACAGAGGATAAGTAGTCATTTACAAAGCGGTGATTCTTAATCTTTTCGGGTCTTGGATCCCTTTATGACTTCTGTGTTCATTCAACACATACGTAGTGAATACCGCTATCTATCAGCTCCAGGGCTGGCTTCGTGGGTGGAGTCACACAAGGCCCCATGCTCACACATGGTTTAATGTTGTGCTGTTGCTGTTTTGAAATTCTCAGTAATTTTTGCACAAGGAGCTCCACATTTTCCTTTTGCACAAAGCCTAGCAAGTTATACCAATGGTCCCAGCTGGCCTTGTGTTCTGCATGAGCTCTGACCTCAGGAACTTCCAGTCTACTTGAAAGAGACAACAAAGAAGTGGACAAATCTGTAGTTAAAAATTGCAGTGAGTAGCGCGAACAGGAAAAAAAAAAAGAGAGAGAGTGTTACTATAAAGATTAAAGGGAAAGAACGTTAATCCATTTTAGATTGTTTGGTCTAGAATGGCCTATCTAAAACAGTGAAATTTTAGCTCACACCTGAAGCATGAACAGGAGCCAGTCTTACAATACATCAGAGAAACAGCCTTTTAGGCTCAGGAAGTACATTGAACAAATGCTCTAAGACAGGTGTGGTATTCAGAGATTTTCTTTCAAGCAGCTGCCCACCTGTATGACTTCTCCAGCTGTCAACCCCTTCAGAGTCTTCCTCAACCTCAACGAGCCAACCTACCCAAAGTCCATGCCTTTTGCAGGACATCCCAAATCTTGCACACCAAACTCCATCTTAGCTTCTACTTCTGGAGAACCCAAACTGTGCCAGTTCGTACCAGGAGTGGTCCAAGATTTAGGCTCTGGAAACTACTCCAGCTCATATGCTGGAAGACATGAAAGCTGATAGCTTTGAGTGGGACTCAGAATAGAAAGTGTCTCTATAGTAGGTCTAGGCTATAGTGCAAGTAGTCTTGTAGTTTGGGCCATAAAATAGATAAGACCCTATGTTGTTGGAGATATCAGTTGTGGGAAAAAGTGCTCATGTGGAATTTATAGCAAACCTCAGTGAAAGAATTAAACTCATTGTGACTCTGGACCAAAGCCATGACATCTGGATCAGAGAATTAAATACCTTATGAAAAACAGCTGCTGGCATACTACTGGGCCCTGCTAGTGATGGAAGTTCTAACCGTGGGACACCAAGTGACCATGAATCTAGAACTGCTCTGCATGTGTTGGGACCTGTCAGACTTACTAGAACAGAATCAAGAAGACCCAGGAAGAATCCAGTGTAAGATGGAAGTGGCACATTCAGTTTTGAGCACAAATGGGACCAGAGTGTACAGGCAAGCTGCCTGAGAAGGAAGCCTGGGCCCCGTGGCCACTCCACCATTGCTGCGCTGAATCTCTCTCCCTCAGCCCATGCCTGTCACTGTACAGGGGACCCACACGAGCAACTGGAAGAGGGAAAAAGCCCAAGCTTGTTTTATGGACTAGTTCACTTGGCATGTGAGTACAAGCCAAAAATGGAGGGCAGCTGCTCTACAGCCTGGTCTTGAAAGATAGTGGCCAAAGGAAATCCCTCAATAGGCCAAGCTTTGGGTGGCACACGGGGTCATTATACTTTGTGTGAATAGAAAACTAGCTTGAGGTATATATGGCCTGGCTGGATAATTATTACTTTAGTCCATGTAATTTAATCAAATATAAATATGACTTTAGAAAAAGAACATTTTTTTTTCATATCGAGGCTTATTCACCATTTCACACTGAGAAAGAACTAAATTTACGATACATACCATACCATACATACATAATTTACCATGTATGTTGAGAATTAAATTTTGCATAAAAATAAATATATATGTGAGATGAATTTGCATAATTTAAAAAGGAATCAAATGATTAAAATTGCTGAATTTATGAGCTCTTTGAATTGAAGAAACTTTGAAAACGGCTGATTTGGCAGGTGAGACAATATAGATACAAACATACTTTGCTAGTTACTCCAGGATTTATTGATATTGTCTCTTTTTTTCTTTTTTATTCATCCAGAGATATTCTCTCTTTCAGTTTTTAATGTCGCCAAGCAAAAGTTATCCGAAAGCGGAACAAGCCTCCAAAGGCACTGTCACAAAGAGTAAAATGATAAAATCTCCTGAAATGAAACATAAATAACTCTAGAATGGAAAAAAATCTTTCACTTATATGGACTTGAACCCCTATTTTATGTAAAACTTTATTTTGAACCAGAATTTTAAACTTCCAATGTGTTGAAAAGGATCACTTTCATGCAGATGACATAAAATAATAAACATGTTTTCCACTTATTCCTTGGTGTATAGGTATACAGCACATATGCAACAGCATGCACTTACTCATATAGCAGAATTGTCTTATACCATTGGCACAGCATTGCATGGGTTTTCATATAAAATAAATTCTGCCTCAAAAGCGTATTACGTATAGAAAAAGTAAAACGAATTATGTTGGTATTAACTTTAATCAGCAGAATGAACTTACATAGACATTTGTTGTTACTGTTACATTACTTGGGGGTTATTGGGTTACTCTTCAGTTAGTTGTATATACCTTTTTTCTCCAAGTTGCCTGTAACCTTTTTAAAAACAGAGGCCAGCTTTTCTATATTTACTGGATTCTTTTCTTCCCACCACAATGGTTTGCACTTTGAAATCATTATCTTATTCAATACCTATAACTATCCTTCAGATAGGTCCTATTAGCATCCTCATTTTACAGATGGCTGAGCTGATGCCTCTCTTAGGCTAGGTCGGTGGCACAACCTTGTCAGGAGCAGAATGGTGACTTGGACTCAGATCTATCTGATTCCAAAGCCAATATTATTTTCCCTCTATACCTAAATAATCTTCACATCCTCCTCAGTATTGACAGTGGAGCACAGAAAATCAGGCTAGTACACACATTTATTTTCCTCCAGTTTTGGGGAACCTGTTAATCTTAAGATATAACTGCAAAGTCAGATTACCATCTTTCCTTCTACCTTCCTTCCTACATCCAACCATCATTTGAGCATCTATTCAGTGCCAAATACTGTGCTAGAGTGGATGAATTATTTTTTCTGTGTAGGTCCCATTAGGATTTGAAACTGATTCACAAGGTTTGGAAACAAAGCGCTGTGTCTTACACATAGTTCATAATACACCGTTCCCTTGTGTAGAAGTTAGATTGTCACCTTAATTAGACATCCAAATTTTAAGTTATTTGTAATAGCAGAATTGCTTTGGTTTGTGCACCTACTGTCCACAAGCTTTTCTTTTAATAATCGTAGCATAATATCATTAATTTTTAAATAATTTAATGCTAAGAAAAACATGAGTACTGATAAGTGTTGCTCATTATCAGTATTTTTCCTTGAGTGAATAGTACTACTAGGTATTACTTATTGCACTCTTACTACTTGTCAAGTAGTTAAGATTTTATTATTTCTGTTTTACAAATGAGGAAACTGAGACTTAGAGAAACTTAGCAATTTCCTGAGATTACACAGCTAGAAAATAGTGGAACTGAGACTTGAAACATGGTTGTCTTTGCCAGCCTGTGCCCTCACCCACTGTCCTATTTAGAGCTAATGCAAGGAGTTTCAATGGATTTAACCTAATGTAGTTTTTAGAGCAATAAAGTATACTCTCTTTAGAACAACAAAGTGTATCATCAAAGACCTAATTATCTAAATAATTCCAAAAATTGTAATGTTGAAGCAGATGATATATCTTTGTAATTGAATTAATGTCCTCTCATTATACTTGTAAATTTGTAATTAGAACAAAGATTAAATATATTGGTTATAAATGCACCTTCAAAAGACCCACAATATGATTAGATTTATTTTTCTGGCCTAATGAAGTTGAGTCATTGAGTCATTGACTTTATTGTGTCACATTTGTGAGTTTTGTAATTTGTCGTAAGTTGTTCCATATTTCACTTCAGGGTCTTAGCTTTGTTTGTTTCAGGAGAGAATGAGACTTTTCTCCACACTGACCCAAAGAATATTGTGTTTAATTTCCCTAAGGGGCAAAGTATCCTGTATCAGAGTAGTCACTGTAAGAGAAAATGGTAAGAAGATTGAACGGCTGTTTGTTACTACCATTACTTCTATTTAAATTGGTGTAGGACACTCTGATTACCCACCAAATGCTAGAAATTGTCAAGGTGCTAATGGCTTACCTTGTAAAAACAATATCATATAAAAAATGGAACTATGTACAAGCTAAATTCCTTGAGATTTTTATGGGAGTCAAGCAGTTTCTTAGCAATCTTTATAGCCATCCTTGAACTTACTTTTTTTTTGTAACTTTTTTCTAAAGTTGGCAACATAACTGTTTCCAGATACACAACATCAAAGTCTTAGGCAGCGAGTGTGTCCAAACGCAAACTTGAAAGACTGAGGAATTCAGATTCCTTGGACCATAAAGGACAGCATATCCAAGACCTTAGTGTACCATCTCTTTTGGCAATTCTGGGATTTTAAAACTATCTTGACTCATCAGGGGAGAATAGTCTAAGGGGAAGGTATTCTTGATGGTCATAGCCTTTCCAGTATGACTCAAAGAACCGCTAATACAGGTAATATGGCTTGGTGGTGGTCATTTCCAATATATTGCAGTGACTTAAATCGAAACTTTATCCACCTGCAGTGAGCTTGAGAAATTTGTGAGTATGAATCTTACCCAACCTTCACAAAGGTATCACACTCCTCTGTAAGAACTGTGAAAATTGTGAAGGTTGTAGTCTCCCTAAACAATAGGTCAACAAGACAGGATAGGCTTCTTGTCCTTCCAAACCAGCTAGAGAGATGGATTCTCTTTTGCTGTTCACATCACAATGTTATGAGTCAAGAACATCTAGAAGACTGAAAAAGACTCATTAAGGGCATGGCTCCAGCTCACATTACCTTTTTTCGTTATTATTGCAGGAGTAGCTTTTACTGGAAGTACGAGTTACACAAAGACGGATTCTTGCAGTTATAATTGGGGACAGAAAACATTCGTAATAGCAGACAGGAGTAAACTGGAGTCAATCACTATGTAAGGGGATATTTTCAGGACAATTGGATAAATACAAAACCCTTAGAAAAATATCTGAGAACACTAGTAATTCCTTTTGATTATGCATGCCGTAGTTTTTGCAAAAGAACTGCGTCTTCTCTGTTAACTCTGGGGCAAATTCTGAAAATGTAGTTACTTGATTTCTATATCTGTTACTTATAATAAATAAATGGCTTTGTAAATGTTTCAAGAGTTTGGTTAGCTCAGCAGAAACAAAAGTTTACCCTAGCAGGTTAGGGATCCTCGACTAGAGCTCTTTTTTGTTTTTTGTTACAGTTAGTTGTTTGTTGTTTGGTTTGGTTTGGTTTGGTTTGTGGGTTATTTGTAAACTACAGAGTTTTAAGTGTGGTTAGTCCAGAGTATTAATTGTAACAACAAAGCATTGTTTTCTTCAAGGCCAATCTTGTTCTGAAGTTAACTCAGTTATCTCAATTAGAAACAGTGTCTATGAAGAAATAGTACTTGTCATTTCGAAAGAGGTATTCTGTGAGTACATTAAGATTATAGATTCTGAACATATCATTAAAAATAAATTTGTGAAACTTTCACTTCTGAAAAAAATCATTTTATATCTATATCATCTGTTCTTGTGTTAGAAAGTCAAATAGAGTAAAAGAAACAACTGTTGAAAATCAACAAATTATACTTGATTTCAGAATCAGAATTTTCTCAACCCATCAGCCAAAATTCTAAGAAAATATTTGTCACACATTGAAATATTCATTGGAATTTGGAATATGTCTTCAATTTTAAGCCAACCCACTGCTTTCAATATGAGTATGTTAACAGTTGTTATAAATCTAGCGGTATAGACACTGAGAGATTTTGAAATAATTTTATAGGGTTAAAATAATGTTACATAGAAATTACATATCTTTTGGACACTAATAGATTTATTTAAAGTATAAAAATAGATTTTCTCTCTTTAAAATGCTTTTAAAATTGAATTCAGTAAAATTTGTCTTAACTCTTATTCCATCACATATACTTAATTTTTTATTTATGCTGAAATCTTCATGCAGATTTATTATTCATCAGGAGAAATGTAACATTATTTTATGGGCCTTGAATTCCCTCCTATTGCTTGTTTTTGGTGTAAGAAAATTTCTCCTGAGCAGAAGAGAATTTTTCTTTTCAGACCACGTGTGCCATGCCTCCATAGAGGAATGTGTAATCTACTATTGTGCTACCATAGTTACCTGCAGTCTTAGAAACAGTGAATGCTGAAGAGCGTCTGCTCATTCTTGATATTCAGGTGCATTTATTTAAGGATATCTCCCAGCTGTAAATCAAATAGCCTCTCACAAACTTTTAAATAGAAAAATAAAGACATAAGAAAATGTTTCTTTCTCTAGCAGCCTAGCAGAGTGAAAATTCAATAGCTTTTCTTTTTACTTCTCCTGAGTCTTAGTATTTTTCATAACATTTTAAAATTATTTATAAAATAACACAATTTTATGTCTTTGTTCCTCCCCAGACTGCATGTGTATATTCTGTCTGTACCTCATTACCAAGAAACCAAAAATGCACGTAATTTCAAATAGGATGAGATACACTTCCATCACTATTTATTTACTTATGTCTATTTGCAACCAGTGGTTTCTTAAAAACTATTTTCACCTTAACATTTAGTATCAAGGTGTCCCAGTCATCTATTTTTGTATAATAAACCATCTCAAACGTAGAAGCTTACACAACAGTTCATTAGTATCTTTCACAGTTCGGAGGGTTGACGGGGCTCAGCTGGATGGCTCTCACTAGTGGTCTTTCATGGAATTACACTCAGGAGGAGTGTGTGGCTGGAGCTGTTTGAAGGTTGTAAGGCCTTCGTCCAGGTTGCCTTCTTCACTCGAATGTTCGGAGCAGAGCTGCGATAGCTGGAAGAGTTGGAGGCTGGTAAGGTCTCTCTTTTTCATTTTTTTTTTTAATATTTTATTTATTTTTCCTTCTTCTCCCCAAACGCCTCAGTACATAGCTGTATATTTTAGTTGTGGGTCCTTCTAGTTGCGGCATGTAGGGACACCACCTCAGCATGATGAGCGGTGCCAGGTCCACACCCAGGATCCGAACCAGTGAAACCCTGGGCTGACGGAGCAGAGCACCAAACTTAACCACTTGGCCATGGGGCCGGGCCGAAGGCATCTCTCTTTCTAAGTGGACTCTCCAGGTAGCTAGCTTGACCTTCCTTACAGCATGCCAGTTTCAGGGTTGTAAGAATTATTACATCATTAGCTAAATTCTCCAAGGTGAGTATTCTAAGACACCTAAGCAGAATATTCAAGGCTTCTTGTGTTCTGACCTTGGAAATCACACAGTATCACTTTCCCCTTATTGTATTAGTTTAAAAAAAGTTTCATAGTCAGCCCAGACTCCAGGGAGTAGAGGGGGCACACGAAGAAATGAATACTGGAAGGTATGGTTTGTCTGTGGGGATTTGTGCCTACATAGGATATGACTAAATCTAAACTCTGATCTTTAAAAACCATTAAGAAACTCAAACTATCTTAATTACTTCCATAATCTCCATTTTGACTAATTTAAAAGAAACTTTGCCTCTCCCTGGTTTATCATTGATAAACTGTAGAAAAGAGCACGAAGTGATTTCATTGAAATCAAGGAAGAACTCAGTTTCCAACTCCTATATGAAGGATTTAGTTAAACACTTAAAAAATGTTTGGTGCATTTTCTTTTAATTTGTAAATTTAAAAAAGCATTTGTTAAATAGTATTTTGAATTTAATTAATTTATTGATGCGGCTGTGTACACACCTTGTTTATTTTGCAGGAATTCCTCAGGGATGCCTTACCCATCACGATCTTTATCTTACTGTGATAGTCGGCAGCTGCTAGAATCAAGCGGGTGCTATTTAGGACAAGAAAAGATGGAAATGTTAACAAAGATTCTCCCTGTCTCCCAGGATTAGCAAGACTAACCACAGCCTGCTCAGGATAAACTAAACTCACTTCAGGTTAAATTCTTGTGTTCTGGTCATTAGATGAGAGAAAATGCCAGAGTACCAAAAAGTGAAACTAATCCTTCCCAGAAGGCCTTTCCTTTTTCTAAAATGAGAAAAGAGTATTTTTACATTACCAAAATGTGTTGAATAGATAATGTTGAATGGCTCACTAGACACATTAATCATTATAAAGTAAGAATGTTAACTTAAGCTTTTGATAATCAGAGTAAGTGGTAGAATTAGCCCTCTTTTAATCTTTCCCCTCCAGGAAATCAGAGGTTATCAAAGAGAGTTAAGTAATAAGCAAGTGAGCCTCAATTTGTATATATGTTATGAAGAGTGGGAAGATTTGGCCATTGAAGACTGTTCTTATGTCCTCTTGATCCTTGCACGTAGACTCTTATGGGAGAGAGTGATAAGATCCCCAGTTGAACACCATGAGAGTCCACCAAGAGAAAGGGAAGAATTCAGTCACCAGGATCCCAGAATAATTACTTGGCTAGTGGCTTGCCTCAAAGATGAGGAGGGCAAACACTATGAAACTTCACGGCATTACAGAACTCTGCTTTCCTATTTCAACTCAGGAAGGTTATGAACTTAACCTTTCTAAGCTTTAATTTATTTTTTAATTATATGGAGATAGAAGTAATACTACAATAATGACATAGAGCATGGAGAAGAGCTTCATGTAGTGGCTAGAAGAGAGTTTACACTAAATAAGTGGTTGTAGTAGCTATAGAAGTAATTAATTAGTTATTTTGTAAAAGGCTGTGCTCTTAAAGAAATGTCTATTTTAAAAAGCTGTCTGTTGAAGACTCAGCAAATACCCCAATGTAGACCAAAGGAAATAAATTCACTTTTAAAAAGTTATTCATTTATCTGATACTTACGAATGCCTTCCTTATGACAAGCAGTGCATTTGCTAAGTAAAACAAATTCCCTTCCCTTTTGGAGTGTGCCACTCAACAAAGACAATAAGCAACCGATAAATCAGTTGTAAAGGCCCAAATGCCATGCAGGACATAGATTCTCCTGAAAGAGTAATAGAAGGAGGTTATTTTTACTAAGAGTGATCAAGGCAAGTCTCTGAGTAGGTGCTATTTCACTTGCATCCTATAATTTGAAAATTATCTAATGATAGTTAACTGAAATAAAAGCTTCTACAGGAGTATGTTCAAAGACTCCAACAAGAGAAATTGCTGGCATGTTTTAAGAGGTAAATGAGGTCCATGTAGTTGGAATGTGGAGAGAGGGAAAATGAAACGAGACTGGATGAATTAAGATGGGCCAGATCATTCAGGGTCCTGTATGCCAATATTAAAAATTCAGATTTTCTCTGAAAGAAAATAGGAAGCCATTGAAAAACTTTACTAGGATACCATGTGGTCCAATTTGTGTTGTTTAACAAACGCTATTCCGTAATTGGAGAATGGGCTGAATAAGAGCAACAGAGGAGGAATGCAGAGACGTGAAAGGGGGACGAAGGTCGCGCTGGGGAAGATGGAAAGCAATGCGCAGAGGTAAGATGTCCTGTAGGGGAAGATTTCAGAGATCTTGATGGACTGGATGTGGGGGTCAAAGTAAAAAGAAGAAAGAACAATTCCCAGAAATATGGATTTTGGAACTGAATGGATGGTAGAGCCATTTGCTAAAATACAGTAGATGAGGCTTTAAGGGTAAAAGCAGAAATTCAGATTTAGAATTTTAATTTGAGACCCTAGTCTGACATCCAAGGGAATTTTCAAGTATATAATTATCTGAGTCTGGATTGTAGATATAAATTTTGGAATCTTGAAATTACGGATGGTTTCTAAAACCACAGGATTAGGAGGACTCAGCACAGGAGAGGGTGTACAGAGGAGGAGAGGAGACCTGGTTCTGAGTCCTAAGGGACTGCTACATTAGGGAGAGGGGAAGAGCTCAAAGGTAAAGAGTGGCCAGAGAGTTGGGAAAAAAGCTGGAAGGAACTGGTGTTATAGGACCTGAGGGAGGACAGTGCTCCAGAAGGAGGGAGTAGTGAATCCTGCCAGATTCTGTCAGGAGATCAAGAAACATGAGGACAGAAAGAGAAGCATATCCACTGAATTTGGCAACAGGCGAAGTAGTGGTGACATGTGCAAGTCATAGGGGACTCCAGATGGACTCCTATGTGGCTCAGGCTTGTTTTAGTGACCCAATTAAAAACATAATCATGTTGCCAACAATAATTAATTTAAAACCTTGAAGTGCACTTATATAGGGATATTAAAGGATATCTAGTTCATAACCCAAAATGAAAGGTTTTTTTTTTCTTTTGAGGAAGATTAGCCCTGAGCTAACATCTGCTGCCAATCCTCCTCTTTTTGCTGAGGAAAACTGGCCCTGAGCTAACATCCATGCCCATCCTCCTCTACTTTATATGGGGACACCTACCACAGCATGGTGTGCCCAGCAGTGCCATGTCTGAACCCAGGATCCAAACTGGTGAACCCCGGGCCGCCGAAGTGGAACGTGCGCACTTAACCGCTGCGCCACCAGGCCAGCCCTGAAAGTTCTTAAAATCCCATTTTTCTTTCCATTTCCACTCTCTCACACACCTGAAATTTCTCACATCCTCCAAATCGTCACATCTGCTGCTCTCTTTCTCATACTGTCTCAGTTCTTTTTTAACTTCAGTGAAGTTAAAAATCCTGATTTTGTCAACTTCTTTTGTGATTGTTGTTTTTGTTTGGTTTACTTTCTCTATTCTGTTTTGAAAGAACAAAATTTTACTTTCCTTATTCTTTGCTTTCTATTCTCATTTTCTGCAATAAGGGAAAGCCAGAGAAATATCTCAACAAATAATACTATTATAATCTTTCCAACTCTTTCTTTTATCTTATCTTTCTCTGCTTATGTTTTCTATTTTCTGTCACCAAAAGCTTGGACTTAGGCTGGCAAGGACAGACCTCCCCTTAGAGGACAATGGGAGGGTAGTAGAAGGAAGAGGCAAAGGTGCAAAGACAAAATTCCCATCAATATATAGGAGGAAGAGCCATAAATGCGTCAAAAAATATTCTCTGTCACATGACAATCATGGAGATTTACCACTCTCAGATGACCCAACTCACAAGAATCATCAACGTTAAACTGCTTTGAAGAATCAACTTGTTGCCCAATTCAAGGGGAGAGGAGAGATATATGACCTTTCTTTACAACTAATTCTAATGGAGTACAAATAATAACTTATTCCGAGAACATTTGTACAGTGAATGGCCTTGAATCTGAATGAGGCATAAGTCACTTAAGAAGAAACTAAACAGCAGTCTGGCAAACAATTTGTTGTCAGGAAAGTAGAGCCTAGAAGTAAGAGGAGTATATTTAGAGGGTGTTGCATCCACTTACAGGTTAGAAATATAGCATTTGAAATATTGTCCAAAACTAAAAGCATCCTGGGATTCAGTTTTTGGTTTTAGGTATGTGTTCAAAAATTGTTGAAATTCTCAGAGCAATGAAAAGCCACATTCACTTGGAATGTGATCCACCATCATAAAAATGAGATTTACCCATGGGACTGCACACCACCAGCCCCTGGACACCAACTAATTTTCAAAAATAGTATCATATTGAAGGTTATTAAGTGAAGTAAGCTGTGGATGATGTTAGAGTTAAACCTCAGCTGTATCAAATATCCCATTTTGACGCATCATTAGAAATAACATAATCTCCAAACCAAAGATCTAACATTTTTATAGTTTGATTTCTCTCATTTTACAGATAAGAAAATTAAGACATATTGAAAATCAGTGACCTGAGCAAGAAAACAAGTTTGTAAAACAGGACAAGTATTAAAAATATTCAAATATTCTGTAACTAAAAAAAAAAATCATTAATGAAAAAGAAAAACCCAAACAGAGAAATCTCACATAACTACTGTATCCCTGTAAGCTTTATAAATGGAAAAGATAGGAACTAGGGCAAGTCTGGATTTGTGATTCTTCTCCACAAGTGTTAACTACATTACTGTTGTTAACTAAGGTAACTCATTAATGATGCTCCCAGATATGTAACGGATCTTATCGTAAATTTCTTCCAAAGTGTCTACTATTATTATCTTAGCAGCATCTGAAAAACAAGTAGCTCAATTTTATTCCTACCCTCATCGATTAGCATTTTGAAGTTCCTTTGGTCCTGATTTTCTTCAGAAGTTTTAAATAGCAATATGACTCTAACATTGACAGATGTGTGGATTTTACACTTGGTAATTGTGAGTTTATTCATTTAACTCAGTGAACTTTTTATCGTCTGTAGCCCAGCATTTCCATTTACAGGAAAGAGAAAAAGTTTGACAGCAAACAGTTTGATAGCAAAAAAGAACTATTCTAGGAAATAAATCATATGTTATCTGAAGCTCTATAGTTCTTCTATTCTTAACAAAAATTTGTTGAAAGGAGAAGAACCAGGAAAAGGACATTGATAATTAGTAGAAAAATAGAAAATAGAAGCAGCTCTATAAGTAATCTAGACATTGGATTTAACAGTCAAATGCTGTAAAATAATTATGATGACTATATTTAAAAAATAAAGGAAAAGATACATAAGATAGATGAAAATATTCAGAATTTCAACAAAGTATTGAAATCTATATAAAAAACAAAAACAAAAGGGCATCCTAGAAGTGAAAAACCCAGAACCTAAAACTAAGAACTCAGTGGAGAGTTTTAAAAGGAGACTAAACAAAGCAGAAGATAGAATTAGTTAACATATTGACAAGTTGTAAGAAAATATTTTGACTAAAACACATAGAAAAAGCTAGAAAGAACTGAGCCTAAGAAATGATGTGAGACTCAGTCAAATGGTATAACATATATTATGGAGTTCCAGAAGAAGAAAAGAAAGAAAATGGGACAGAAACAATATTTGAAGGAATGAGTGCAGAGAATTTTCAAAATTGATGGAAGGCTTTTTGTCAATCCATGAATCCAGGAGTTATGCAAAACTCAAACAGAGTGGTTACAGAGAAAGCAAAACCTAGATCCTTTATAGTCAAACTGCTAAAGCCAATTGAAAAAGAAACAAAAAAGCAGCTAGAGAAAAAAGAAACGTTAACCTCAAAGCATCAATAAGAGAGAGAACTGATTTTCAACAAAATCGTGAAAGCCTAAGAAAATGGGATATTAGCATTAAAATGCTGAAACAAAGAAAAATAAATTGCTAGCCTCAAATTGTGTACCCAGCAAAAATATCCTTCAAAACCTAAAGTAAAATAAATATGTTTTAGGCAAACAAAAGCTCAGGCAATTCATCACCAAAAGATCCACAGCAGAAGAAATGTTGAAAGAAGTTATTCAAGCTGAAGGTAAATGAACCCAGAAGGAAACATGCAACATGATGGCCATGGTAAGTGGGTGAGCAGAAAGAATGGGCAGAGAGGTGGAAAGTCACTTGCTCTGAAGAGGAAGGAAGGGGCCATGAGTCAGGAATCTGGGTGTCTCTAGAATCTGGAAAAGCAAAGAAACAGATTGTCCTCTGTATACTCATAAGAGGAATGCAGCCAACACTTTGATTTGAGCCCAGTGAGACCATGTCAGACTGCTAACCTACAAAACCATATGAGACTAAACTTGTGGGTTTTTCTGAACTACTAATTGTGCAATAATTTGTTAGAGCAACAATAGAAAACTCACACAGAAATGCAAATTGAAAATACAATGGCATACTATTATACACCCACCAGAACTGCTAAAACCACGTTTTGGCAAGAATGTGGAACAACTAAAACGGTTTCATTGCTAGTTTGAGTATAAAAATGATGTATGTACTATTGAAAAGTTTAGCATTTTTCTCCTAAAGCTAAAATACACCCACCCAATGACTTTGCAATTTCATTTCTGAGCATATATCAATGAAAAATGAGTAAATGTGTCCACAAAAAGACATGTACATGAATATTTTTAACAATTGCTTATAATAGCCAAAAACAGAAAGCTCATCAACAGAAGAATGGATAAAAATTGAGGTATACCTATAGAATGGAACACCATACAGCAATTACAAAGAACGAACTACTGATATACACAATAGCATTTCTCTCTCTCCCCCTGCCCCGTATATATGTATGCGTGTGTGTTTGTGTATATAAAATCAAGGCGAAAACCTAAGATCAGACCTCTTTAAGCACCTTTATGCATTTTTATTCTTCACTAAAAAATGCAATAGTACATTGTCCTGTGGAATTACAACTTAGGCAGCAATAAAATAAATGGTAACAACAGCCCAAAGGGCAAGAGACAATGCATGAAATTAAATCTTGTTAAGTTTCTTGCATGTTTCAGAAAAATGGTAAAAATGTTTATTTAAGGTAGATTGTAATGGGTCAGGGAACTATAGTACTATAGAAATCACCAAAAGAATGAAACGAGCATAGATTACTAAAAGGCTAATTTGAGGAGAAAAATAGAGTGAAAATACTTGATTAATCCAAAATAAATCAAGAAAAGTGAAATAAAGAAACCAGGAACAGACAAAGCCAAAACAAATTGCAGGGTGGAAGACATGAATTAGTACATTTTTATTCCACTGAATGTAAAGGAGCCAAACAATTCTATGAATATTAAACATTTTTGAATGAGTAGAAACTGAAAGTAGATTAAAGTTAGGTATAAAAATATAGCACAGGAAAACTAGTCACAGCAGAAAAATCATCATCATTACAAAGTTGAAGATTGGAGCATTAAGATAGTGGTTTAGCAGGATAATGTTAAACAGTATTCTCATAGACAAAGAGTACAGAATTAAAACAGGAAGACAGAATTTTCCTTCAAAAAGATCATTCGAGTGGAAATCAAATTAAAGTTCTAGAAAATGGTAATTTTATGGACAGTCATCCACTATAGTTCCATTTCTTAAAATAGTTTTGAATACCAGCTTTGACTTTCAGAATTGCTTTCATTAGCCTATCTTTTTTGCAATATTGCTTTTTCAAATTGTCTTATATAGGATATGAATAAAATATTAACCCCCATCTTATTCCATATGTCTCTCTTGAATTGATAGTAGATGTATTGTAAATAATTTTTTGATAATTATACTTTTGACACCATGAGGTAGTGCTACATCCTTTGGCAGTAAATTCGGGTCTACCCTGAAGAACTGGATTATTGGGGGTTTTTTCCCAAGTAATTTTATAGGGATTATAATTGTTTATAACATTGTGTAATTTGGGGTGTACATTATTATCAATTCCTGAATACACGTCATCATGCTTACCCCCAGTAGTCCAATTTTTATCCATCACCATACATATATGCCTCTTTATCCCTTTCTCCCACCCCCCTGACCTCCTTCGCCTCTGGTAACCATTAATCTGTTCTCTTTATCCACGTGTTTGTTTATCTTCCACATATGAGTGAAATCATGCAGTATTTGTCTTTCTCTGTCTGGCTTATTTTGCTTAATATTGTATCCTCAAGGTCCATCCATGTTGCTGCAAATGGAATGATTATGTCTTTTTCATGGGTGAGTAGTATTCTATTGTGTATGTATATATATATATATACACCACATCTTCTTTATACATTCATTTATAGATGGGCAGTGGGTTGCTTCTACATCTTGGCTATTATGAATAATGCTGCAATGAACATAGGGGTGCATAACTCTCTTTGGATCATTAATTTCAAGTTCTTTGGATAAATACCCATTAGTGTAATAGCTGGGTCATATGATATTTCTATTTTTAATTTTTTGAGAAATCTTCATACTGTTTTCCGTAGTGGTTGCAAGAACTGGATTATTCTTAATGGCAATCAACCAATGTCAAGTGTTGAGACAGGAAATGGAAACATACAATTCAGGTCTTATATACGTGATGAAGGGAACCTATTTCTATGTCCAAGACTCTTTCTCTTATTTCTAGATTTTGAGGAAGTGGTCAGGTTTTAAATATCTCATAAGACCTTTACCATACAAGGGAGGCTAGCATCCTATTGGAGCTAGGCAGGACTGCATCCTATGGGAGAAATCAAGTTTAAGATTGTAAAGTTTTATATTTAAGCTAATGATCTAGTTATATACTGTGTTCTAGGTTAATTTTTTTTTTTTTTTTGGTAGTTAATCCCATTATTCTTTAGTAATAGCTATTTTTTTTTCCAATTATTAATCTTGTGTCACTTATGTCCCTGTTAGTACTGGAGGAAAGCAATAGGGTGGCAGCAGAAATAAGCAGAGAAAGCCACCTGGGGGCTGGGCTTTGGAAATCTAGAGCTGCATCTACAAGCTTCCAAGGACCCTCGGGACATGCAAATTCTCTGTCGGTTACCAACCCTGAGGAGCAGGATTTGATTTCGTGGAGAAATATACTAGTTTCCTTTGCTGGATAGATAAAGGAGATCTTAATTAAAGAGTGAAAGTTGATGAATGATTCCACTTAGCCCAAATTGAAAATTATGTTTTTGAAGGAAATAAAATTCTTCCTCTGAGTCATCTTGACTGAGACCTATAAAATTGTCATAGACAGAAAAAGGAGGAATCAAACACAAAATATGGAATACCTGAAAGCATTAAGATTTGGTTCCTGATATTTTCATGAGATAGCAGGCACTGATGGAGAATGGTTGAAAGCAGGATACGTAGGGTGATTTAACTGTAAATAGGACTGACATCTGTGCTGCGTGAAAGTTAGTGTTTGATGTTATAATATTGACTTAGAAAGAGTTGGAGCGGACAGCTTCTGCTGAAGAGACTTAAAATAATTTTATCTTAAAAATTAAGCACCCTGTATGATCACACTCTCATGCCAAAAAACAATCTGTATAGTCTATAAAATCTATAAAATTAATTCATCAACTAAACGTGTCTTTCTCTACTCCATTTTTTCGTAAATAAACACTCAGATTTAATGAGAATGTTTTTGCTGACATGTACAAAAATATATCAACCACAAAATTTGTTAAGTATATTTTATGATTACATAGATGTGAGATTTTATTCAAAACCTAGTTTAAATTATAAGAAATCATTTCTTTTGAAAATGAATAACGTGTCATTATAAGATAAGGGGATGCCTCCTAGAATAAGATCTAGAATTCCATATAACATCATAAGCCTTCATTTTAAAAGAAGGGACCTAAGATCCAAATGAGTATATGATTTATGGAAGATCAGAAACTAAATAACCTAAAACCTACTTCTTCTGATTCCCAAACCTGTGCTTTTTCTAAAATACTATACTCTGTTAATATGTCAAATCGTTGTTTATAGGTAATGTCAAAATGTATGCTAACTAGGTCCCTGGAGAATTCCTATCTGCTCCTCCTCATGGCCCTTGGAGTCTGACTATTTCTCCTGAATATTATACTTAGGCTGCCCTATAATATCTCTCAGCAGCCCTTTCTACCCTCCCAAATGATTTCATCCCAGCTTGCTTAAGCTCATTCTTCCTTCCCAAAATCTAGACTTTAAAATGCAAATGTATTTGTCTTTAATCCGCTCTCCACATGACTTTCTCCTTGACATATCTGTTGGCATCTTGGTCTCTTCCTTCTCCCAGGGTTTTTCGACTCACAGCTCTAACTCCAGCATTATTGGTGGTCTTGGTTTAGGACTCCCAGGTTCAACCTAATAAGCCCCTATGGACTCCTGGTAAACCGCCAAATCTGTGGAATAAGAAGGTTAATGATACCAGCAAGTGACTGTCTAATGATTTAACATGGTGCCATGCTACCTCAAGAACATGAGAATTTCTTTTGATATCTTGTCTTTTCTACTTCAATGAAAGTTCCTTTGGGGCAGAGCCCTCATTTGTGTTTTTTGCTGTTGTATCCTCAGTTATTAGAACAGGGCCTGGCATAGAGTAAACATTCAATAAAATATTAGTTGATGTAAATCTTTGGATGTTATTATCTCTACTTTGCATGTACTAGCTATAGACAAGTTGAGTAGTTTGCTTGAGTTCTCAAAGCAGTCTTTGGGCTACAAGCCAAAGCCTTGCTTCCCAGGTCATTTATGGAGCAACTACTACATTCTTCTAGAGACTTCCTTCTAGCTCTAGAGACTTAGATTGCAGTGGAGAATAAGACAAAGTTCCTGTCCTGTGAAGCTTGCGTATGCCATAGGCAGATAAATATGTATAAAATAAAATGCCACATGGTCATATGTTAAATCAGGGCAAGACAATAATAGAGTGAAGGGCGTGGCTTTATGAATAGGGTGGTCAGGAGGCAATGGGATATAGTACTGTATATTTGTCCCTAAACTGCCCAATTAGCAGTACCTATAACCCATGCCAACCAATTAATCATTTTTTATTGTTTCATAATCGAGTCTGAAAGTATGAAGATTCATTTTAAGAGCTCTATCCTACCTTAAGGCATATGCCAGGATAACTTGTTTCTGGTTGACCTCATTGACAAAAATCCAAATTCACAGAAATAAAAGTGAAAAGTGGTGATTCAGGAACTTACAAAAATATTACTCATGTTTTCAAATGATTGATTTATATAGCATTTTTCTATAAAATGAGTAGCAAGTTAATTCTAGATCTGCAAAAATTATATGCACGTAGGAACCGCTATATTGTGAAAGGAAAGCAGTTACCTTTCAGATGCCATGTAGTTTGCCCTACAAAAAATGACCTACTTAGAGCATATTTTACAAAATTGTGAGCAATTATCATAAAATGACTAATCCTAAAGTTAAAAGACACCTCAAAAGTTCAACTAGCTAACCCTTTACTGTGAGAGTCTGAAAGACTTGGCAGCATCCTCAAGACAGACAGCTAATTAGTTGGGGATCATTGAAGGGAAAGGGACAGAGACCCCAAGTCTCTTCCCTTTTATTGTGGGGTCTTAGGACTTGGGTAGATCAGTGCCAGACGCATGAGCTGGCAGGAAATTTGACTTGGAGATGTAATGAAAATTACCTCAAAAGGCTAAGGAAGATGCAGCCCAAAAGGCTGTTTTGTTTTGCTTTGTTGCACTGTTTTTGTGTTGTTTGGTTTTTGGTTGAAGGATTATAAGAAATTCTATTTCTTCCTCTGTTCAAGGACAGCGTGTTCAGGTGGCGCCTGCTTTAGATTCACACCCTTTCTTCCTCCTTGCATTGTTCAAATTCAATTCAGCATCTTTTCATGCTTAAGCAGCCTACTTATCTAAATAGCTCAGTGCCACACTGAAAAAATGGTAATGTACGTTACCCACAGAGAAATAGTACTTTTATTGTTTTTAAGAATCAAACTGATCATTTAAAAATAGGATTCTAGTTTTTAGTAAGACAAAAAAAGTTAAAATTTAGGAGTTAAATGCAGTTAGACTATAATCTTGAGTGTTACAACTTTTCCATGGATATTTTATTGTTTTTATGTGGAGTTTCCTAAACAAAAATAATTTATTTTGTAGCACAGTTTGTGAAACTAGAATATACAAATGCAAAAATATCTTTCACTTATATAAAATATCAGATATCATTTATGAAAATTTACAGAATCCTATAAATTGGCTGTTAAATGGCTACAAAAAATATCCCCTAGTATTGTTTTGGTGGAATATTTGCACCCTATGTGGAACATTTCCTTTCTAGCTCCTTTTACTGAAAACTCAGAGATCCGTTTTCCTTCTCTAAATGGAGTCACTCGGCACTGCCCTGAGGTAGGCAGAGAAGGGGTCTCAGACGGAATGGCTGAGCAAGCAGCAGCTGCTCCCCTCAACTGGCTCCATCTCCGAGTGTCACATGTCAGGGTCTTGAACAAATAATGCACCATTGTCCACACTTACAAAACTGAGGGTCTGGCCTTGGGAAGTAGCAGGGCATTAGAGCTTAAGGAATTGTTCTCACACACGCCAGCCCCTCTTCAGTGCCTCGGGGATGAGCTCCAGGGAGGGAAGAGGAGAGCTGGTCAAATAAACCCCTCCTGAAGGTCCAGTCTGGAGTTTCTGTTGTTACTTTCTTTGTTATTTAGTATAATAATAAAAATTATTTAATATCATCGAAGATAGAATAAACATCTTTAATTGATTTGGCTTTCCCCCCATAATATTTGTAGAGTAATTTAACAAGCACAGTCTTGAAGACTAATCCAAACTAGCTACTTCGCTCTTTATACTTTTCTATACAGCTCAGGGTTTCACAAGCAATCATCACTGAGTGGATAGCTGGAGGACTGTAACATCTATCCTTTTAAGGGCGGAATGTTAGCTGTTGATAATTTAGCAAACAGACCTTATCACTTTGACCTAAAAGTATCTGTAACTATATGACAAAAACTCCTGCTGACTGGCAGTATGGTTTTAGAAGCATGTGCTACAATTATTTCTTTTGTTTTCAGAAGCTCATGCAAAATTTGATATTCACAGCTGCTAGGCATCAATTTGGTTGAGAAACAATCTCACTACAAAAAAGCCAGTGAATGATTCCAGATTATTGCAGATAGTGCATTGTAGTGCTGGAGAGGAGTCAAGTTTAAGTGCTACAAAAGTAGCCATGACCCAGGTGGGCTATAAGGTTTCAGGGAGCCATGCCAGACTCCTGTCTGCTGATATTGCTTGATAGCATCTAGGAATTCCTACTAGGGGAGTAAGCATAGTAGCTACAATTTTTTTTTTCTCCTCAGACTACACTGAAGCGGACAGCCGATAGAGGAATTAGAAGATTGAAACTAATACTTGTTTGCTTGCTGAGAAACTCAATCAAAATTTCTATTTACAATTAAATAAAATCGAGACTGCATGACAACATGAAACCTATATGTAAGCATGGTATTTACAAACTGATCTGGACTAAGTTAGGAAGTCAGGAGTGTAGACAGCCTGCATACTAAGCCAGAGCATCATGTAGAAGGCAATTCTTTATTATTATTTCAATCGCATCTCTTTAAATATCATTCTTTGAGTATTAGTTAAAATTTTAAGAGGAACAATTAGGTGAGAAAATCATCCCAGCCACATAAAAAGGTGGAAACTCATAATGACAAATAACAAAAAGGGGAAAAGAAGTATTTACTGTTTTCTTTTGTATTATGACAAGAACTCTTGTCAAGAACTCTTCAAGCATTAGGTCAGTTTTAGGGATTGCTCTGTCCAACTATATGTGTTTGTTGTACAAAAGACTTGTTGCTGTAAAATAGATTAAACATGCTTAAAATAATCTGTATAATTTAAAACATCACATCTTTTCAAACTTTAAAATAAGCCTGAATTTAAACGAAACCATTACTGCAAAGATTTCTACAGGCACATTGTTTTGCTTTTGTTCAGTGTGGGTCCTGTGCCCTGAGGAGGAGAGATCTGCGTCTTCATTTTCTGTCTTTCTATTGTTACTCAGAGTCCCGTACACTATCGGTACCATTTCCACATGTCTACGGACATTGCTAACATATGTTTTCTGTGCTCTCACCTCTCCTTCATTCTAGACATATATGATGATAGCTGTATTTCCATATCAGCTTGTACCTGTGTACTTTCACCTCTGCCAAGCAAGCTTTCTGTTCTAGCAAAATGAGTGTTTTCTAATTCTCTATACAGCCTCTCTTCAGTTATCTACCTACTAGAAACAAGTATGGTAAGAATGTTTAGAATTAGAAATATTCAGAAACTTCAGTGAATCTAGACTCCCAAACTCTGTTGTGCTATGAGTGCCTTGCTTTGAAGGCAGAGTAATATTTCAAAAAAAAAAAAAAAAAAAAGAGCACATGGCTGGATTGGAGGAAAAGGGAATCGGCAGACTAAGGGGCTGCATGTTGAAGCAAGTCAGATTCCTCATGGGAATTTTACATGATGCATGTAAAATGAGGAAGAGGAAAAGATGGTCTCCAAAGCCTTTTCCAAGTCTAAGATGTTGCATATCATTAATTCAACAAACATTCATATGTATACAGCATTATTATGAGTTACAGAATTCAAAGATGATCAAGATATGGTCTTGCCTTGACTAGGTTGTACATATAGATAATAGATGCAAACTTTGATACTCATATGGATAATAGATATAGATATAGGTATAAGTATAAATGTATAGATCTATCTTGTTTTGCCTTTTCCCTACTAGTTTTCTGTTGAATATCCATTGTCTTTTTTCTATGTTAATAGAGACATGATTGTATTCAGGTTTGCAATGTGTCCTGTTAAATTTTCCTAATTTCCTGGCCTCCTTGTTCCTACATATGGCTATATGGTGTAATTCTGACCAATAAAATCTAAGTTGAAGACTACCAGACAGATTTTCTTGAAAGCAAATTGTTTGTCATGCTAAAAAATGACAGATCCAGCTAGCAAACATCACCATTTGGAATCTACTTTCAATCTGGGCTATAGAGTCAATGTTTGGAGATAAAGTAGCCATCTTTCACCCAGGAGCAAGGACCTAAGCGGAGTCTATACCTCAGTGACACCGCTGGATGGCTGTCCAGCCCTGGGCTACCTAAAGTTGGGATTACTTGAATGAAAATTAAACTTACATGTGCTTAAGACACTATAGTTTCTATTTTTGTTATTTGTGGCTTAATCAATCCTAATTGATATATTACCTTTATATTTCTCAAGTAGAAGTAGTTCTGTGTACAAACACCATATTAGATATCAATAGATTCTTTAGGAAACTTAAAATCTAAATATATACATACAAACTTTTATGCTTTCACTGAGTTAGTAGCTTTTCATCTCTCTAGAGTTTCTTTCTGTTTTCATTCTGTCAATTGCTCTTATACTATTTCTTATATTTTTCTTTCATTCAGTATTCATGGCGGAATTTCTAATTGTCTTACCAAAGAACTTCAATTAGAAAATTGCTGTTTTATTTATATGTTTGCCAAATACTATATCTGTGTTCTAGAGGAACAAGTGGCACCATAATTTGTTACGCTTTTGGTTATCTATCCTTTTTTTACAGTATTGATTTAGTACTATACCTCCCAAATACATTTGATTTGTTAGGCGTCTCAGTTTACACTTCATCTTAACCAAAGAATTATTCATATATTTTTTACTTTTATTTTCCTTGTACTTTATTTTCACACTTATAAGTCTTGACTTCTATTTTCCTATATTGCTGTTTCTGTCCTGTGTAACCTTCCCCTGTGTTCTCATTTCCCTTTGAAATTATCTCTAAGTGATTCTGCTCATCTGCACATATGACCACATTTTTCAATTTGACATTTTGGACGTTCTTATTATGTATATTGTGTTTTAAGACAATAGATGAGCAGAATGTATGTAAACATTCTCCACGGCTTATATACTAAGGAGGTTGCTCTTGTACATTAAAGATCTTTGGTGAGTAGCACATAAGCTAAAAAGGATTGTTGTGGTTTTCTATCTTAGAAACATTCCTTAAAAAATGTTTATAAGAAAGGTAGGATGGTCTAAGGTGTATGCCTCTAGAAATTATGCCAAATATTGGGACACGCATCCTTCTTCTGAGAACTATGATAAAATTCACTGAAATTTATTAGCATGTCTCTAAAGTATAGCTACTGATACAGGTCCAGTTTAGTATGAAGCAGCAATGCAGAGAATTACCAGAAATTGTTTTACCCTGTATACACATTTACTTTTTAACTTAACAAATTTTATTAACTCCTGCTATGTGTCAGGTGCTATGCAAAACTCTGCTGGTGAAAAGGTAAGCAGGGCGGATGAGGTCCCTGTGCTCATGACACTTAAGTTTAGGTGACATGCATAAGCTAAAATGCTGTGTTGGTCTAATCCATGGGTCAGCAAACTACAGCTCATGTGCCAGAATCTGACATGCTAACTAATTTTTGATAAACAAGTTTTATTGAAACACAGCCATGCTCATTAATTTACATACTGTCTCTGACTGTTTTTATGCTGCAATACCAGAGTTGACTATATGAGAAAGACTCTTTATGGTCCACAAAGCCAAAAATATTTACTTTCTGGCCCTCACAGAAAAACTTTGGTGATATCTTGCCTAATTGATCATATTAGGAATTAAATAACAATAACAGTAACTGTTTTAGTCAGTTATTTAAAATACGATCTGCATGTGTGAAAACAATGGAACTGACAGATGCAATTAATGCAAAAGTCATACCAGTTTATACAAGAGCCTTTATTCCATGCAACCATTGCTGCATTCATTTGTTAATAACCCTCTCCCAAACATATATTGTCACTCCAAGGATCTATGATTTATCTTCACCCATTTTATGATCCTCCTCTTCAGGCAAAGACACGTACCATAATTAACGTAATAACTTGTACTTATGATCATTACATTACATATTCCGGGGAACTATCTAATACAGTTAGTATATGAGTAGAGCACCTAGAAGAATTCATTCCTCATAAAAGTCAAAATGGTTGTGGGGTGTCTTACCTGTAAAGGTAAGAATATTTGAGGACCTATTCAAATATTTTTGGTTGAACAAATTTGCTGATATTTATAGGACCTTACAGATTCTGGTTATAAAATGTGATTGACAGGAAATAGCCCTTTTACAGAATAAATTCTAAATTCCCTCATATTCTCAGGAATTCTGTAGTCTAAAGCGCATTCTTTTTCCTTCTCTTAGTGATTAGATATTTAAATAGAACTGATAGAGCCTCTCAGGTTTTCCATCAACTCCCTATTCAATTTTAAAGTAGTGGGTTTAAAGAAAAGAAGACACAGGGAATAACCAATTTTTCCACTTCAAAGGAATGCATGTTTCTACCAGTATTTAATCTTATTTCACATTGGATTTCCACACTTACGCAATTGATAGAAAACGTATACAGGATTAAAAAATAGTTACAGCTTCATTGTCATTAAATAACAGTTGAAAAATTCCTGCCCCAAAAATGATAGATTGTAGTTGATCCTCTGTTTTTTCAAAGAATAAACTATCTGGTGAAATACTTTTGAATTATATTTACTAACACAAAAAGAAATTAACTTTTCACAAATATTTTTGAATCGCTTAAACACCTATGGTTATTTTTTTTCATTATAGAGTGCTGCTATTAATTTTACTGTTCAAGGGCCTATATTCTACCTGTGCATAAGATGGTGTGTAGGAATGCTATATAATTACCCTGGGCTACAAAGGAATCATAAAAATTGACGTAGGGGGGCTGGAGAAAGAAAATAAGAGTAGCTAACATTGGCTGGTTTCTAGGCAAATTTCTGCATCCCTAATCTGTATTATTTCAGGAGTTGGGGAGGAAAAATTTTTCCTCTACACTTCTGGGTTCTTCTGGCTGGTGTAAGAATTAAATTGTTATGAAATGGGTTAACAAGAGAAAATCAGATTTAATTTCATATGTACAGGGGCTCCATAAGAAGCTGAGGCCCATCAACAGTCAGGAAGCTGAGATTTATAGGGCATTTTGAGCTAAAGAGAAGTGGGCAGGGCTCTGGGATTTCAAAGGGGAGGAAGACAATTCACAGGAAGATAGAAAATGCAAATGTTTGGTAAACATTTCTTATGTAAAACAAAATTATCTTGGTATTAGCCCTCTTCCTGGTGCACACTCCCTATCTAAATCCTTTTGGGTAATTAAGGGGCAGGTAAAAAGAAAACCTTCTGGAGTCATTTGTTTCTTAAAAATAATCAGCCTAAAATAATCCTCATGTCAGAAGACATATTTTGGGGTGGCAAATTTTGCTCCCTTACAAATGTGATGAAGACTGATTTTATCTATTCCAAATCTTCACCTTGACACTTTAAGAATGAGAATAAATTGAGTGAATTGGGATTCAGAAAGAGTAAATACCAATATTTTTGGTTAGGAAATGGCAGAGCTAATGCTGCAACTCATGTGATTCTAAAACCCATATTCTTCCCTCCTTAGTATGATGATTACTCTAAATTAATTTAAAATTTTTGAATGAACAGCTATCAGTATACACCTACTATATAAAAAATAAATTTGGGTCTATATAGTTGAGTAAGTATGTGGAGACTGTTTATGCAAAGGATGAGCGGCTACCTATAAGTATATTTGCAGGCAAATCTTCCTCTCTGAATGACATGGACAAAGGGAAGAATGAATGTTCAAGGCATTTGCCAATTACAAAGATCTACGGTTTCTCAAAAAATTAAATTCAAAAGTTGAAAGTCAATGATGCAAGAAGTAGAATATTGGAATTTTCATTAAAAGTGGGAACTCTCACTGTACAAATTCTACTGATAAAATTTTCATAATAAAATATATATTCTCTTTACCAACATGTGTTAATTATGTAAAAAAAATTCTAGAAAACCTCTTAGTTTTTTGTGAGGAAGATGGGCCCTGAGCCAACATCTGTTGCCAATCTTCCTCTTTTTGCTAAGGAAGATTGTCCTTAAGCTAACATCTGTGCCAGTCTCCCTCTATTTTGTATATGAGGTGCTGCCACAGCGTGGCTTAATGAGCGGTGCATAGGTCTGTGGCTGGGATCTGAACCTGCGAACCCCAGACTGCCAAAGTGGAGTGTGCAAATTTAACCTCTATGCCACTGGACCAGCCCCTTAAATAATATTTTTAAGCTTTCTTTTCCCAGAATAGATGAAGATAAGAAGCATGACATGAATAACCCAGTGTCATGTAACTAATATTTGAAATTTGGGATTAGATCCTAGCATGTACTCTCACCAGAGTGATCAATTAGTACAAATTTAGACAATATACAGACATTATCAATTCCAATGTTAAGTTGTTACCATCTATAATTTATTTTTTAATTATATTCTATGATTTTGGGATTTAGAAAATATTTAGAAATCCATTTGTGAGGTCAGCTTTCTTATTCAGTGATTTTCAGTAAAGGATGATGTTATAAATACTAAAACAAAGTATAAGATAAATGGTGAGGTATGTAAAGCATTCTTTCTTTCACAAAATTATTCTAAATAAGTATTTCAAATTATATTATCTTGAAAAACACTTTTTTAAGTATTGAGAATAAAATTGTCTTAAGAAAATACTACCAGATTATAACAAATGATAGCTAAGAGAAAAATTGAAGATATTTTACAAAATAAAATGAGAAACAATTTTAAAGGTAGTATACCTGATAATATTTATAAAATCAAGGAGGGAGTTTATAAATGCAATTTGTCTTTGATACATGGTATACAATATAATGTTAAAAAGAAAAATAGTATTAAAAAAAGAAAAATATTGTGATCTTCTCATGTATTAGACTTTTTAAAAGTCTACCACATCCTCAAATAATTAGATTGAACAAAATTTCCATTTTGAGGTTTTGAGAATATTCTTAACACAGACATTTTATCTACACAAAGTAGACACTGAATGAATGTTTATTAAATGCATAAGAATGTAAGAAGACAGAATGGGCAAACAAGGAAAACAAGGTGAGACTGTCAAGCAAAATTAATACAGGGGCAGAAATGCAATCGAGGGAAATATGTTTATCTTTGTCTAACTTTTACAACACTGCATATATCATCCGTTACTTTGTCCTTTGAAGGTTGAGGAGTGAGCCATAAATAAATATAATATAACAGAAAAATCTCTTTATGTCAACAACAAATGATGACTGGAGAGGCAACCTTCCATGGGGCCCTGCATGTTCTCTCTGAGCATTCCAAGAACGCAAAACCCTGACCACTCTCTACCTGAGCCATTTCTGAAGGTTGTGATTGTGTGAGCAACCTTGAGAGATGAGCGAGCATCTCTCCCTGGTCGGACAGCAGGCTTGTTCCTGCTTGCTATAAAAGCTGCAAATTCCCCAAGCTCAGTGTTTCTTTGCTGTAATGCAATCCACTGCATGTGCAAGCATCCGTGGCATTTAAAGGGCATGAGGAAACTGGCACAAATGTGAAGCTACTGCTTTTGCTGTGAGTAATAAGGTCCTTTGTCTCTGAGACAAGAGTTTCGTGTTTTCTGTCAGGATATATGAAACAGTAACAGCTTAATTTTATCGCTTGAAGGTAGGATAAAAACAAAAACCCCTCACAGCTCTAGACATTATTACTAAAATTTGTGTGTGTGTGCATGTGTACATGTATCATTCTATGTGTATAATTTCATTTACACATACACACACATACATATATATATCCCATATCTACTTTTTTAAAAAGTAGCCCTTGTAACATTGTGTCAATGGTATACAATCACCACCCTTTTATTTAAATTCTCTATCCTCTAATTTCCTCAACTATACATTGAGAATACCACTGATAGAGAACTCACAGAACTGTTAAAAGAATTAAATGGCATAACAAATGTAACATTCTTAGAACAACGTTTGGCACTAACTAACTTTAATCACTCTATTTTATCTTTGACTTCTATTAGAATCTTTTTGAATCCATAATTTTGCAAAGATATTTTGCTGAAAGTATGTTTATGATCCTTCTACAACTATTGAAGAACTTAGACTTTGGGGAAAATAAATGTTATATGAGGAGTAACATCTATATTTGTATGTAAATATAATGACGATTTTTAAAGGAAAATTCCACATTTTGCTTTAAGATTGCTTAAAAATCTTTTTTTTTTTTAAAGCAGGCTAACTGTGCAAAAGATAAGGCTCACATGTTTTCCTCTTATTTCTAAAATCGATCACTTTTGAGGTTATTCAGACATGGTATTTAAAGACTTTCATAGTTAGGAAATATATCTAAAAGGCCACAGTGGCCTCTAGTGATGCAAAAACTAAAATAACAGGATGGAAATTTCTAAACCGTTCAAAGGAAAATAAATTTAAATGATTTGCTGAAATGTTTAGTCCAGTTGATGAAGGATTAATATAGTCTCTCACAGAAAGTGAAAATGACTCTGTTCCCACAGGTAAATTAATATACACACTTTTTAACTGAAACAGGAACTGACATCTTGACTGCTACAGTATATAAGGGACTATAGATACATAGACATATCATACATAATCACATGAATACTAATTTATTTTTCCAATGCATTTGATTGACAATGATTTAGAACTTTCTTATAAATACTAACATTGCACTAAGATTTGGAAACTCATGTAAATGTCAATCTATGAATACTTGTCCTGGAGAGAAATCTTCACCTTTGCCTACCCTTCGAGTACAACTACAACTACAACTATCTGCTTTGAGATCTCTGCCTTGGGACCATCTTTACTCACTTTTCTCCTGTTGTTGCTACAGATAACCTCATAACTTGCAAGTCTCATCTCCATGTGTAGGATGACCATGTAACAGAATTTGCTGGGACATTCCCAGTATATGCTTATTATCTTGGTGTAATTATAATTGGGGCCTCTTTTTAGGCTTTAATAACAAATGATATGGTCTTGCTACTCATATAGCTCTATAAATCACATATTTGGACTCGTTTCCCATACCTCCCCAAACTTCCAACCGTCCCTTGATACCTTCTGGGCTAACCAAGGTCAATATCTGAAAATTCCCCTCAAATCTTCCTCTGAATATTCCTTTCCCCTTCTTGATCTAACTACAACTACGCTCTCCTCTGAGTATATGTTTCCAGTCCTCTCAAGTAGTGGCCATTTTCAATCCTTACTACTCCACTGGTACGGTGCTGAAAGCATCCTTCTTGGTTCTCATTGTTGCTTCCAGACCCTTCTCTTTTATTATTTCCTGAGAACTCTCACCTAAGAATTTTAAGATATCAGATTAATACAACAAAGTTATCCTTCATTGTTGCAGACAGCTACCAACTCCTGGTGCATTCTCCCTCCTTCCTTAAAGATTTAATATTTTGTTGCTTTTACATATCTACAGTCATAATTAGAGAAGTAAGCCCCCTAATGCTTGATCTCTCGGTTTCTGTCCTCTCTACAATAATGCTCTTATCCCCCAACTCAGCTGCATATTCTCTTAGTCTTAAACTAGCCCTTGTCATTTTTGGTAGCTACAACCTCTCCATAGCCACAGTGTCAAGCATCCTAAACTTCAACCGAAACTTCAGCTCATTTCCCACAGTCTTCTGACTCCAATAATTTGTTAACTCTGCTGGGTTTTGACACTGCCATCTCTCACTTTGTCTCATCCTTTTCATGTTCTCATGTGCCCCTTTACCCAGTTTAACTCTCATGTTCAAGCATTACAATCATTATCTCATATACACTCCAAGTTCAATATTGTGTTTACTCCATGCCTGTATCTATGATGTATGGGATAAAGGAACAAAAATTATAGACCCACACACACACACACACACACCCCCTGACCTGTCCCACTTCAAATTTAAGATCACTAACTCAGATTGCCCCCTAATAATATGGTAATCAAGTTTTCCTAATCCACTCACTCTTCTTATCTCCTAAACAACCTTTTCATACTTACTCCCTATTTCTCACTTTCATCTAATAATCCTGCTTCCTGTTCTGTGGAAACTAGCTGGAGTCTCAGAAGAGAACTGCTAGTATCATATCTCTCTACCTCCACATTTAGCCACCTACTCCTCCCACCTCTCTTGTTGCTATATATAAAGTACAGATGTTCCAATTTACAGCAAAACTTCCTCATGTGTACTTTATCCCATTAACTCTCATCATTCAAGGACATTTCTCCTGTGGTTCATGAAATTTTCCTTCTCTCTTGAATGCTGTGCTTTCTCCTATCTTTAAGAGAAGAAAACAAAACAAAATAAAAACAAATCCTCTCGATTTCACTTGCCTCTCCAACTACCCCTTCAATCCTCTTATTTTTTTTAATAAAATTCTTTGAAACTGGTGTCTATGTTCACTCTTTCCAATGCCTCACCTCCCCTTCTTTCTTGAAACACTTGAATCAGGCTTTCACCATTACTTTTCTCCTGAAACTGCTATTGTGAAAGTTATGAGTGACCTCCACATTGTCAATCCAGCACTAAGTTCTTAGTATCCACCTTACTTGATTTGTCAGCAGTATTTGACATAGTTGGTCACTCTTTTCTTCTTTGAAACAGCTTCTTCTCTTGGATCCCAGGACACAACCCACTTGCGAATTTCCTGTCATCTCACTGGCTGTGTTTATTCTCTTCTTCAATGAATAACATCTCCTTTGCTTGTTAGTGTTGAAATGGTTCATACCTTAGTCTTAGGCCTATTCTCTCTTCTATCTACACTTACTTGCTTGGCAAGCTCATTCTCTCTATATATGCCAATGACTCCCAACTCTATATATCCTGTGGGAACCTATCCTCTGAACTCCAGACCCATGTATCCAACAGCTCACTCAATATCTTCACTTGGACGGGCACCTCAAACATAACATGTCAAAAAGTTAGCTACTGGTTCTTCTTACCTTCAAGATCTACTCCTCTTTCAGCCTTTCCCATTTTGTTTAAAGTCAACTCATCCTTCATGTTGCTCAGTAAAACTTTAAAGTCAACTTTAACTCCTCTCTTTGTATTTCTCTCATTCAAAAAATATTTGTACTATGTGCCTACTAAGTGCTATGCATTCTTCTATGTGCTGAAGCTACAATAGTGAACAAGTGAGACCAAAAATCCTGGTCTCATGGAGCATATAGTTTGAAATTTTAAATAGGATACTGCAGAAGCCTTCACCAAGAAGGTAACCACTGAGCAAAGACTTGAAAGATGTGAACGATTGAGGCATGTGGATATTTATGGCGAGAAGACTCTAGTCAGAAGAAAGACTAAGTGCGAGCATTCTCGGTCAAGAGTGGGTCATATATGTTCTTGGAACAGCAAGGAGGCCAGTATAGCTAGAGCAGTGAGTGGAAATGAGGATAGTGACTTAGCTGAGAGCCAGACCATGTAGGGAGTTACAGATCGTTGAGAAGACTTTAGTTTTTACATAGTAAGATAGGAAACCATTGGAGGGTTTGAGCAGAAGAAAGACATGTTTGACTTCTCTTAGAATTACTCTGTATTCTTCTTGAGAAGAACCTTTGTGAAAGCAATGATGTAATTAGAAAGATAATTTGAAAGCTGCTACAACAATCTGAACTTTATATGCTTCACTTTGTTTAATTCTAATGACAACTCTCTGGAAAGGATATCATTTTTCAAGATTCTTGGTGAAGAAATACTCAAAATATTTAAAGAAGAACGAGTCACAAGCACTTATCAAATCTAAGAGTCACCAGTTTTAATCACCTAATAGAGCCATACCCATGCAAACAAGGTGAACACCAGCCCCGTTGGCTGAAAAGGCATATGTAGAATGTAGGGCCTCCTAGACAAAAGAGATTGGAGCTCTTATTCTGTAATATTTATTAAAATATTTTTCTTGTAAGGCCTTATTATATATAGTCAACCACAGTCCATTGCATAAAGTGGAACTTTCAAAACAATTTTATAATCTCTAGAAATTTAAATGTCCTCTATATACTAAAAAACTAAATCAATTCATAGCAGAGGAAGGGCATTTAGCAAATTACTAATTTTTAAAATTTATCAGTCACTTAATAGAATTGGAATTGTGTTAACTAGAATTAAATAACTATTTAACTTTTAGTTTCATTAACTTATGCTGTATGCTATTATGTATTATATATATAATCACGTATAGGATTAAATGTTTGAGAATTTTAATACACACTATACTATATTCTACAATTTTAATGATTTTAGGGAAGGAGGACTGATTCTCTACAGGCTACAATTCCTTGATCTAAATATCATTCCTATATTTAGTTAAAGAAACTCATCTTGATTGTTAGGAACAATAGATAAACACTCCTTGTACATTTTAATTGCTCTGTTTGAAATGTTAATTAGTTGAGTTAATACATTTTGCACCTAAATGTTAATCACACGTTGGTGAATTGCTTGCCTCACCAGAGAATTTGAAGCAACACTGGCCATACTCTTGGTGGCAATCTATAAGTAGTCATATTGCTTTCAAGCTAAGCATGTGAGATTAAAGTTTATGATACACTCAATAGGTCCTGCCTTATCTTTTAACTTTTCTAGTATATTACTGTGTTTAAAAATTATATGACATAGCTGTTTTCTGAACAAACATATTTCTATACTTTTTCCCATGCTTATAACAAAATGCAAATAGAGATAATCTGAAAAACTACTTTTTCCCGTTACATGATTTGTCACAGTTATTTTTCCAAGTCAATAAATATAAATCTAACCTAATATTCTAAGTAGAAGCATAAAATTTTCTATGGACATTCAGATTTTTCCTTTTTTTTAAAAAAAATAATTTAATTATAGGCTCACACTAACTTATTTGCAATTCCAAAATTAAAATTGTTTCTAACTGATTTGTTAGCAAACCTGACCCAAAGCACTATGAAGCTATCTATAATCTTTATTTAACCCACTTAATTTGAATATTCATACATTTGCTACAGAAATATGAATGTATTTGATTATGAAGTGCTGCGCCAGGCCCCTGGAGGTATTAGTAATATATGGAATATGCTTTGTATTATTGTTACAAAAATTCCCAAAGATCAGAAATCCTAAATGCATCTGGCCCCAAGGATTTTAGTTAATAATTTGTAGATCTGTATAAAGAATGCTGCAATAAATATCCTTTTACCTATAAAATTAAAGACTGGACTTTCATTTTTATGAATTAGATTTCTTGGAGTGAAATTATTGTACTTGTTCAATTTGCAAATACTCTAAAGTGCTTTCAGAAATGTTATAATTTATACTTCTATCAAATATATGTTAACATGTTTCTATTTTTCATGGTTTCACCAGCAACATTTTGCAAACTTTTAATATAATAACTACGTAGAACTACCTTAATTTCTGTACTGATATTTCCCACTGTGACCCTGCCATGCTGGGATCACCAGGCACAACATTTCATCAATAATCCTGACACCCAGCAGACAATTTAAAAGAGGCAGCCCAGGATGTGTAAAGCCTAAAAGGTCACATCTTTTAATAGTTCTGTTACAAGGAGCTTTCTTCTAATAATTTCAAGCACCTACTTGTTACCTCATTTCATTTATTTTTATACCCCAGATTACCATCCTTTTTATGCTATTGTCTGTTAACCATAAAGTTTAATAACCCACTTTAGTCTGTTATCCTCTTCTTCCTTCCTACTTCTCTCCCTCTTTCATTTCAGTTTCATTTGGAGATGACTCTTCTCCGTGGTGCACCTCAACTTTTGCTGACCTCTATTTGCTTGCTCATTATTCTCCCTACGTGAGCATTTCACCTACTTTGCTGTCGAGCTAATAACCCCACATTTATTTCTCTAGACAAACTATTTTCCCTGTTTCACACACTTGTTGCTACAGAATATGCAGTACAGTGTGTATGCTATACACTCTACTGGAATATCCCAGAGGAGTTTTGTACCCCATCTTTCCCTCACCATCTGCCTTCTTAAAATGCTCGTTTTATATCTTATGTACTCCATGAGTCAGCAATGCCTGGCATGTAACAGACTCAAGAAATGATTCACAAATTCATCAACGAAAAACAATGGTGTATTAAATTTCTATAAAATAATTTCATACTCATTATCCAACATTAAAACACAATCACACTAATTCTTTAATAAGGGCAAGATAATTTCAAAAAAGTTAAGTGGCTTGAAAAAGTGTGGAAGACTCAAATGTGGTAGAAAGAGCAATAAAATCAAGTTTTCTGGTTTTAAATCTCTATCTCTATATATTTCATCAGGTGGATTTTAACTAACATCATATTTTTATTCATATTTATAAAATATAAATTGATTTTTTTTCTTAGGAAGATTAGCCCCGAGCTAACGTGTGTGCCGACCCTCCTCTATTTTTTTTCATGTGGGATGCCTCCACAGCATGGCTGGTGAGTGGTGTAGACTAGACTGGGATCCTAACCCATGAACCCAGGGAAGCGGAGCGGGCAGAACTTTAATCTCTTGGCCACGTGCCTGGCCCTATAAATTGATTTTTTGTTGTACTTTAGCTTAAACACGTTGTAAAAAAGTATAAAACCATGCTAGATCACAAAATACACTAGCTAATTGAGAGTGGACAATGAATGTGAAACACTTAGAATTATCATATGTAATATACAAAAGATAAATGTATGTACGTGAGCAAGAATTCTGAATTCCATTTTTCTTGACTTTACAGGCATTTTCACTGAAAATCAAAAGCAATGACAGAGACCTTTAAGCCAGAAGATGATGTCTTTGGTGTCAGTCTGCCCATGTGGTATCTAAGGATATTGTGGACATAAGTAGATGGATTTGATTTTTCAAAGAGAATACATTTTATTGTATGCAGCATGAGATTACAAAGAAAGATTGCTTTATTTTCATGACTGGTACCTATGAATCATAATAAGTTCTTTGAACTCTTTCAAAGAGGTCAAAATCAATCCAAGGATACAACCCTTTCTTATTTCACAACCTTCTTGAAAGCGTGTGACCAGCAGACATCATCGTGCCTGTTTCTACATGCAGGAGCACTGCAGCACATCCCATTAACTGGTACTCCTTCTTGCTTCGTCCCTATATCGGCTGAGTAGAACTTTCCCACGCTGATTTTCTTCAGATGACTCAGTAAATCTTTCAGCTCATCAGCAAAGCTCTCTCCAGCCCCTTGAGAACGCATGCCTGTGGTGCATACATGTCAGCATTTGATCAAGAAGCTGAATATGGCTCTGTGCCTGGTTTGTATTTTATAGCCACAAAAGTCACTGGGCAAAATGATCATTCTGCAGAATTTTTACCTGCCTGGAGCGTCAGGCCACTTCTGAGATCACTAGGGTTCCAGAGAACTCTCTGGTCTTTTGCACTGACATCCTCTCTGCTTCTCCAGACCGTCATTTCTCAGCACATTTTTAGATATATTGCTCATTAACAACCTCTTAAAAAGTGAGGGGATTATAAAGACATATAATCTCCTCTGCAAATCTGACATAAACTTATTGGGAGATGAAACCTAACCTGACTAGACATGAGGTTATTCACAGTTTTTATTGATCCTATTTAGTGTGACTACGCATTCATGTCGCTGCAGAAATATTAATGTGTTTGATTATGGGGAGCCACCCAAGACATAATTGGAAATGCTATAATAATATACAGTATGTATATCATATTACCTTCCAAAAATTTTTTAAAAATCTGAGTTTCAAAGCACGTTTAGTCCTAAGGGTTTCAAGTAAAGAATTATGGATCTCTAAATATATACTGAGTTATATCTATGTACTAGCCTGGGAAGATTAGTGCGATATATTAGGTTTTAAAAAGTTTTTAAAAGACGTGGATAGAATCCTATTAAAAACAAGTAAATATATGTGTTTGTGTGAATATTTGTGTGTGTTTACATATAAGTATAAACAGAGGGATGACTAGAAGTACATGTTATTCTATTATATATTTTATATTATTTTATACAAAGTAATGCCTTCATATGCAAGTACATAAAGTTTCCTTGAGTGGTTGGATTAAGAAGGGGAGGGTGCCTGGGGAGGAGGCAATTGTATAATATTCTTTTACTACAAACGTAATTATTTATAATTCTGCTACTATTAGCAAAAACATTTATTAAGCACTTACTATAAGACAGACATTGTAATAAGCATTTGCATTTATTATTTAATATTCAATACAAATCTTTGAAATAGGTATTCACATTTAATTTAATACACTTATTACTCTCTGAATTTTTAAGAAGTGACCAAAAAGCATAGCATGTAAAGAATGACAGAAATGTCCATTTTGACTACATAAAATTATAAAATTGCTAATTATTTTAAGCTACATTGAAAAGAGTTTCAATTGTTTAAATGCAGTAAATTTTCCTTGTATATTTATTTTAAAATATCCATAAATAAGAGTAATAAATAGTATTATTTAAAAACTAGCTTGTAGGATGTAAAAGGGGTGAGGAGGAGAAGGGAATGGAAGCCTGAGACGTTGTATTTGTCCATTTTTTAGTATAAATACTCCCATCTCAGTTGATTTCAAGCTCTCTCCTCATGACATCACTGAACACGGGCTTGTGATCGGATACATAGAATTGCCCTTGGGAGCCCGGGCAGGCTGGCTCTAGTGCCCCTCAGAAAGACAACTCAATAACCCCAGAGATGATGAAGCAAAACTATAAATGCCAATGCTAAAATGTTTTAGATGTGTTTATTAAAAAGGAAAGAAAAATACAAGTAAAACAAAACAAAGCAAACAAGTACAAGCAAGATTATTCTAATTAAGTTCATTATATTTTTTAATATACGAATACAATTTTTAGACCAGAGGTCTTAAAAAACAGTAGCTATAATTATTAAACATAATTGCACCTACTGAAAAATCAGCATAATTAACTATGTTCCATAGTTTAAAGAAGTGGGTTCCTTTGAGGTAACACAACACGCTTTGGGCCACAAGATTCAGGGAGTGAGCACACAGAGACCATGTCATTTCAACAGCATTTTTCAAGTTCTCATTCCTTAGGCTATTGCTTATAAAACTCTGAAGAATGTCACCTAGTTTTTCCACAATGAATATTTGGAGGCTTCTTTTGGTAGCTTGAATGAGGTTAGGAAAGAAAAGAAACACTGACTGTCACATGGACTGCTTAAAGTAGAGGTAGAATTGCTTAGATCTTTAAAATGGTGGACATAGAGTCATGAATTTTGGAATTCAGGTAAACTTTTCAAGAGGATTGGTACATAACTGTTAATCAGATATGTGAAAAGTAGAATGCCTTTACTCAGAAATTACTTATGAAATGGCAAAATTTGTACATACTCATTTCTTCTAAATAATAATTTAGATGTAGAAGTATTCATAAGGAATAACACCTGTGATGGTTAGTTTTATGTGTCAACTTGACTGGGCCATGAGGCATTCGGTCAAACATTATTCTGGGTATGTCTTTAAGGGTATTTCTGAATGAGAATAACATTTAAACGAGTAGACCGAATAAAGCAGAATGCTCTCCCTAGCGTGGGTAGACTTCATCAAATGAGTTGAAGATCTGAATAGAACAAGATGGCTGAGTAAGAGAGAATTCCTTCTGCCTGACTGTCTTAGAGCTGGGACATTGGTTTTTCCTTTGCACTCAAACTGAACCATCACCTCTCCTGGATCTGCTTGGACAGCAGATCTTTGGACTCGTCAGTCTCCTGATCATGTAGGCCAATTTCTTATAATCTCTCTCTCTCTATAGATAGATACATAGATACATAGATAGATAGATAGATAGATAGATATAGATGTAGATATAGATATCTTATTGGTTCTGCTTCTCTGGAGGAACCTAGCTAATACAATATTTAATTTATTTTGTTTAAAGAAAATCAATGCAAAATATTAAAATAAAGATAAAATTCAAAGTCTTCACTATGACCTACAGTGTCCTACATGATTCACCCTCTTCCCCTCTATCAGCTCTCTGACTTCATCTCCTCCTCTTGTTTGTTTCACTCCAGCCACATTGACTTCCTCCTTGTTCCTTGAACATGCCAAACACACTCCTGTTTCAGGACCTTTGTACTTCCACCAGGTATCCGCAGATCGGATATCTGATCTTCATTCAGCTAGCCACATGAGAAACTCCCATATGTACATATGTATATATTATATTACATATAATATATAGATAGATAGATAGATTCTAGTGGAGGAGAAGGAGTAAACTATATGTATCTATCTAATAGCAGGAATTATTCTGTTTTCTTTATTGCTACCTGCCCAGTGCCTAGAATAGTGACTGATGCAAAGTAAGTTGCTCAACAAATATCGAATAAATGAACGACTCCTCCATGTGGCAGATATGTGCTATGTAGGAAACTATGTATGGAACTATATACAACAAATGATGGATGTCTCAACAATGTAGAGATTAAAAGAACAATAATGAAGAGACTATTGATTGAAAAATAAATTAATATATTCTGATATATAAACAGGCTAAAGAGGAAAAAACACATGAGTATATCAATAGATGAAGAAAAAAGATTTGATAAAGTCCAATCCCCATTCATGATAACAGCTCTCAGAAAACTAAGAATAGAGGACTTCCTCAACTTGATAAAAAACATCTACAAAAAATCCTACAGCTAACATCATTGTTAACGGTTAGAAACTTGAAGTTTTTCTGCTTCAAACAAGGAACAAAGCAAGAATTTTCTTTGCCTTGATAAGAACAAGGTAAGAATTTTTCCCTCTCCCCACTGCTTTTCAATACTGTACTTGAAATCCAAGCTAATACAATAAGACAAAAAAGGAAACAAAAGTATACTCATTGGGAAGGAAGAAATAAAATTGTCTTTGTTCACAAGTAACATAATTGTCTAGGCAGAAAATCTAAAAGAATTGACAAAAAAATTCCTAGAACTAATAAGTGATTATAGCAAGATTGCAGGAAACAAGTTTAATACACAAAGGTCAATGGCTTTCCTATATAACATCAATGAACAAGTGGGATTTGAAATTAAATACACATTACCATTTACATTAGCACCACAAAAATGAAATACTTTGATATAAAACTTACAAAATATGTATAAGAACTCTATGAGGAAAGCTACAAAACTCTGATAAACTATATCAAAGAAGAACTAAATAAATGGAGGGATATTCCATATTCACAAATAGGAAGACTCAGTACTGATTCTGAAGTCTGTATGGAGAAGCAAAAGACCCAGAACAGCCAACTCAATACTGAGGGAGAAGAACAAACTTGAAGGACTGACGCTCCCAAGTTCGTAACTACTATAAAGCGATAATAATAAAGAGAGTACGGTATTGGCAAAAAAAAAAATAGAAAGTCAGATCAATGGAACAGAATAAAGAGCCCAGAAATACACCCACACAAGTATAATCAACTAATCTTTGAAAATGAAGCAAAGGCAATACAATGGAGCAAAGACAGTCTTTTAAAAAAACAGTGCTGGAAATACTGGACAGTCACATGCAGAAAAATGAATCTAGATACAGACCTTACACCCTTCACAAAAACTAACTCAAAATGGATCTGAAACCTAAATGAAAATGCTAAACTGTAAAACTCCTAGAAGATAACATAGGAGAAACCCAAAGGACGTCGGGTATGGTAATAACTTTTTAGATACAACACCAAAAACATGATCAATGAAAGAAATAATTGGTAAGCTAAATTTCATTAAAATGAAAAACTTTCAAGTTTTCATTTTAAAAGACAACGTTAAGAGAATGAGAAGACAAGCCACAGACTGGGAGGAAAATATTTGCAAAAGACACATCTGTTAAATGACTGTTATTAAAAATGTACAAAGAAATCAAACTCACCAACAAGAAAACAAACAATCCAATTTAAAAATGAGCCAAATACCTGAACAGATATCTCACCAAAGAAGCTATACAGATGGCAAGCAAGCATATGAAAAGATGCTCATCATCATATGTCATTAGTAAATTGCCAATTAGAATAACAATGAGATATCACTACACACTCATTAGAATGGCTAAAATCCAGAATACTGACAACACCAAATGCTGGTGAGGATATAGAGCAGGAGGAACTCTCAATCATTGCTGTTGAGAATGCAAAATGGTATGTCCACTTTGGAAGACAGTTTGACAATTTCTTACAAAACTGAACATACTCTTACTATATGATCTAGCAATTCTGCTTCTTAGTGTTTACACAAATGAGTTGAAAACTTATATCCACACATAATCCTGCTTATAGATGTTTATGGAAGCTTTATTCATGATTGCCAAAACTTAAAAGCAACCGAGATGTCCTTCAGCAGGTGAGTGGATAACTAAACTGTGGCACATTCAGACAGTGGAATATTAGTTAGCACTAAAAAGAGATAAGCTATCAAGCCATGAAAAGACATTAGGAAACTTAAAAGCATGTTACTAAGTGAAAGAAGCCAATCTGAAAAGTCTACATCCTGTATGATTCCACCTATACGACATTCTGGAAAAGGCAAAACTATGGAGACAGTAGAAAGATCCATAGTTGCCAGGGGTTAGAAGGAAGGGAAGGATGCACAGAGGATTTTTAGGACAGTGAAGCTGTTCTGTATGATATTACGATATTGGATACAAGTCATTACACATTTGTCCAAATTCATGGAATGTAAAACATCAATAGTGAACTCTAATGTAGATTATGGACTTTGAGTGATTATGATTTATCAATGTAGATTCATAAATTACAAAATATACCACTGTTGTGATGTGGGATGTTGATAATGAGAGAGGTTGTGCTTGTGTAGGGGCAAAGGTGTATATGGGATCTCTCTGTACTTTCCTCTCAATTTTGCCGTGACCCTAAAACTGCTCTATAAAATAAAATTTTTTATTAAAAAAAGAGAGGCTATTAAGGAGCTATCAACTAAAATATCATCATTCTAGTTTGAAATAGTGACCCTACTATGTAGATTGTTTTTTACTTATTCTTTTATTCTTATTTTCCTCATTTCCTACTCCGGGAAGTCAGAATTCTTTCTAAGCCTCTGGAGTAGTCTTTTAGTATATTGATAGTAGTCTTATAGGCAGAATCAATCAACTCCCTCCATATTTTTTTTGACAAATTCATCTATGCTGTATATAGCCTAGTAATTTAAGCACAGTCAATATTTATTAAATAACTATTAATTGATTTTATAAGACACTAATACATACAATATGTTCACTAATTCCATTGCTTGATACTAAAGTATAAGTAAATGCCGAAATATGTTTTATACTGTGATAGTCTTAGCTTACAAAATACATTTTAGAATATTAGATTTAAAATTAAATCTTTATCAGTATAACACAGATCCAAAGATCTTCTTATTTCTTTAAAACAGCCTCAAAGGAGGACCTTTGTTTAAATTTTCTGTATCTCATTTCTAAAATTTGGCATCAGCAGCTCCAAGGTTGCACTACATGGTTTTTAAAGAAACCCCTAGTTCTATAATGATATAATATTGTGATAATAGAACACTTCACATTCATTTCATTTCAACTAAGCAACTGAGAAATAAGGATTTACTTTACAGAGCACTGTCCCAAGTTTCAGGGTCTATGAACTGTAAGACCACTTCTTCCATTTATTAGCTGTATGGTTTTGGGCCATCACTTACTTTTCTCTGCCTCAGTCCCTCGTATGTTGGATTTGAATAGGTTCTTTCTAGGGTTCCTCCCAATATTAATGCTCAATTATTCCAGTTTAAGAGAATTGGTATTTTTCGATACTAATCTGCAAACTATGTCAAAATACCATTAACCCAACATAAAAAATGTGTATTTACTAAGTTTAAATATCCCAAAGTTTTTACAAAAACCATTTTCTTGTATGGATTAAATAAAGATGTTTGCCTTCGTGTTTAAGAACATTTGAACCTTAAAAATCTGCAAATATTGTGGGTCTACAAACAAAAAGAAATACATTTTTTCAGTGTAGTGAAATTTTTACAGAAAATTTCTATTTCTAATAAAAATATTGGTGTAACAGGTATAACTAAATGGCTATAAATTGCATTATCCATATATATTTCTTATTAAAAATATATAGTGAACTTCTTTCTTGGGCATAATGTTACTTGACAACATACTAAAAGAAAAGGAAATAAATGTGAATTCTTCTTGTAAAGAAGACACAATCTGGAAGGTTGATGGAGGTATTTTAAACAAAGATAATTAACAATATATACAAGATCATAGAAGAGAAAATGAGTACTAAGTGCTGAATGAGTACTGTACATCTTATATAATTTTAGGCATTGAGAAAGAGACTTTTCACAGTTGTCTTGCCCTAGGTCCTTTAGAAGGTAGACCGCGGGGTTTAGATTAAGTGCTGAGCCTTTATTTGGGAGGTGTAAGCCCAGACAAGTGAGGATGATGGAAAAAAAGGAAATAAGACACAGAAAGCTGAAATGCAGTATAGCGTGATAAGAAGCTTTGCGGTACTGGCCCCTTCTACCAGACAATCTCTGAGACACAGCAGGTTGTTGGCAGGCATGTTCACATAGCACAGTGACATCAGTAAAAGAGCTGTGAAATGGAAATACTCCCCAGAGGGGTCCACAGGAGAGAGAAAGCAGGTGGAATTCATCTCCTATTGCCCACTGGTCAAGGTGCACCCCATGGGGAGCCAACTCCCTACATTTCTCACTCGCATTGTGTGGGTCCTGAAAGCCTGCTCAGTAACAGGATCCCACCTAGGGGTATATTTCATGCACATCAGCAGGAAAGGGCAACTTGGCTTGGATGGTATGTCATCTGAGAGAAAGAAAAAGGAAGTCAGTAAGGAAATAGGTCTGAGAATACAACAGGTTTGAAAGGTCAGGAAAAACTTCTGGGCTTAAATGTAGGCTTTGGGGTGGGTAAAATTTGGATCATTAAGGAAGACAGAATGTTCTTCTCTTGGTAGAGTTTGGACAGTATTGAGTGTCAGGCTATAGTGTTTGCTGTTTACTCACTCCGGGGAGGTACTGCTAATTCCCAAGCAGGCTGGGAATGTGGTGACTGTGGGATATTCAGAGCATCCATTTGACAGTAGGTACAGGACCAGTGTGAGGAGTGAGAGCATGGCTGCAGTAGAACAATGAAATGGACGTGTTTTTTAAACTACCATTTATTAGCAGTGCTTAATGTGCTAGATACTAGGTTAAGCACTTTTATGCATTATCTCATTTAATTCTACACAATAAACATCTGAGGCAATTTTTATTATTCCCTCTTAAAGACGAGGAAAACGAGGCCCTGAAAAGTTAAGTAAATTGCCCAAGGAAACACAGCTAATAATATCCAACCCTGCATTCAAACCTAGACCAGTTACAAGGTTTATGTTTTAACTGCTGTATCACTGGTCGAAAAATTTTTTATTGTGCATAATTTTTAGTTTAATACAAACATGTATAGCATAAAGTTTAAATATGAAATTTCTATCATATTATAATGGCACCAAAATCCCAAATGCTGGGATCAACATAATAAACCCTCAAAACTTTCATGTTCTAAAGTGAGATGATAGAGCATCTGCTCAGAACACTGTGAATCTGTTTCTATCAGCATCAGCCCGTTACCCGCACCCAGCGTACAGAAGAGAAGACCAAGAGTGAGTTTGAAGTTGAATTCTAAAAAGCCCGCTGTGTGGTGCCTTCCCCAGGCCCTGGCCCACTCCACTGTGGAGAGAAGGGCAGTGCGCCATTCCATCCTAGGCTAAGCCAGAGGGAGAACCTGATGTGTGTGCTCTGGAATTTGAGTAAGAAAGAGACGGATCTAGAAAGTCTGAAATCAAGGGGTTGCTTCCAGCAAGTGTTTCAGGAGAGCTCTCTCTGGGAGTGAGCTGTACTTCTGCCGACAGAGAGCCAGAGGCATGTGCTCCATGAGTCATGTGGACAGCTGGGTGAAAGCAAGCAGGCTTGAATAAGATGCATTCAGAAGGTTTTCCTGACAGGAGGGAGGGCCCTCAGCCAAGAGAGCATGAAGGTTAAGTGCAATAATGGGGCAGGGAGCTGGAAGTGAGCAGCTGGAAAAAGCAGCACCGGCACAGAGAGCTTCAGCTGGAGGCCCACGGCACAGTCTCTAAGGAGGTCCCCTAAGAGGCAGCTATGGACATCTGTCCCCTCTGATTACAATTCTGCTGCTCAGGAAGACTTTTTCTGTCCCTCACTGCTGCTCCTCCCACTCTGCAAACCTGGAGATGATGTAGTCCAAATAGAATGGAATGAAGACAAAGGAAATTGTGAAGCGTGACCCTGTCAGCATACTGCCAATGTGCACATTTGAGGCAGGCCCAAGACGGGGCAACAAGAAATGTTTTAGACCGGTAGAGTCTGGAGATTTTATATTAGACTGGATTGGACTTGAAGATACCCAAACCTCTGCAACTCATCGAGGTTTTGTCCAAATGATTAGACAGATAGTAGACTGCAAATGGGGTCCATGGGGTGAGCAGGCATGTGAAGCACCAAGTCGCTTTCTGCTAGCACCTCAGAGACCGGTGCTTTCATTTACTAGCGAATATACCGATCACTTATATTGTTGCTTCCCTTGTACTTTTGCAACTATACTAACATATAAAACACAAAAAATATACATCTTCAATAAGATTAAAGATAAGATCAAAATTAGTAGAAATTCTAACATTGTAATCCCACTTTGAGAGTTAATTCTTTGTAATAATTCCCATATAAGGCAATTAGTATATATTGACACATATAATATATTGTGATGATTCCTATATAAGACAATGAGTATATCGTATTGGTGTATTGGTGGGAAGAGGATGTGCAATGGGAGAGAAGGACATGGCTGTTCCATACATACGTAAGGAAGAATTGACAGTTGGTTAGGGAAAATCACTTTGATGCATCAAAAGGCAAAATCTAGACTAGTAGTAGAGTACTATAACGTACTGCAATATATAGTCATTTGTGAGCTGAATATTTGAAGAAAATTTTTAAAGAAGAAAAGACAACTTTTTCAGAAAAGTAATAGTGAATTTTTAGTAAAATATGTTAAGGGAAAGAAGGTAAATATTTTGTCCTCCAGAGAATGTTTTTCAATTTTCAGCGATCATTAAATGCTGGAACCATGGAGAAAGTGCTATGGTCTTTATTGATGCAACTTAATTCATTTGTGCCACATAATCAGTTTTTAAATTTTCAATTATAGAAAATGTAATATTTACTATTACTTGGTATACTTGTTTCAACGATGGGAATTGCTGTATTGTGTTTTATTGTTTTGTAGATAACATATATTCATGTGTTCAATTAACTTCTACCCTATCTCCGCTTTTCAATTCTCCCATTTTTTCCAGCGAGTTCTCATCTCTAAACCATCAGCTTCATATTTGCTCAGACTACACACCCAGACACACGCAGCACCTACAGTGAGATTCTAGGACGTAACAGGGCCTCATAAATGTTTTGTGTGTCAATAGACGATGAAATGAAGGAAGGAAGGAGGAAATGAACAATATGATTATATTTAACCTTCTTCATAGTGAACTAACGGCCATTTTAATTTAATTTGAATTCCTAGAGTTTTGTGTATGTCCTCAGGTTGGATAAGAAAAATTGCAGAAAATGTATACTTTTAGCCAGCAGTCTCTGTTCCTCAGTGGCCATTCTTTTTGTGGCTTTTCTTCCCATAACTTCTAGGCCCAACAACTATCTTATTTAACCGCTTATAGTGAATTCTGAGAAAACAGAAAATTCAAATCTCATATTCAAATATTCCTCTACATCTATCCATCTGCCCTGGAAGCACTGAGTAGAAGTTGAGAAAAGAGAGGATTCGCTACGGTGGCATTTTTTCAACCTCCTTTTATTTGTGTCAGCCCCACGATTCAATGTCTCTATGCTGTATTCGTCTTCGTTTTTAAACTCTCGCTATAGTGCTCTCATTCTTTGATGTTTCCAGATGTAGGGCTCGCTACCTTACTCTTCTTTCCGCTGTTCGGCATGTGCGTGCGTGACTGTGTGTTTGTGGGGTGGGGGGGGGGGGGAGGGGTGGGGGGGAGAGGTGGGGGGGGTCCTGGGGGCGGGAATGCACAAGAATAGAAGAGCAAAGGATACCTGGGAAGGAAAAGGGCTTATGTGCTGGGGTATAGTTTCCAAACACTGAACTAACTATTCCAAAAAATTCTGCAAATCAGATGCACTCTATTTTCCCAATTTTCAGATATAAGTGATAAGCTTATGGCCCTTCATTCCTTTCCTTCCTTTTGTTAGTGGTAACAGTTACAATAACGACAGCATGCGTTGTGTGGTTACTATGTGCGAGGCCTCTTCCAAGTGCTCCACGTGCGCATTTTATACAACAAACCTTTGAGGCAAATGTTTTTATTATTCTTGTTTTACAGATAAGCAAATTGAGGTAAGGAACATTAAGAAACTTGCCCAGGGTTACTCAAGAATGTAAATAGTAAAGCCAAAATAAGAACCTACCAGCTTTTGTGATATTTGATGCCAACATTCACGTTCTTAAACTCTTATAATACAGGTGATTTTTCCTTTTAGGCAGAACCTGTCTCTGCCTGGGCAAGGAAGTTCCGCCGAGAAAGGAAAGGCTGGTCTCCTTCCCCTGTGGCGACCTTTGGCCGGAGAGAAAGGCCCCCACGTGATACCAAACAGGACTCTCTTTAATACGTGAAATCCTATTTCTAGGGTTTTAGACTACAAAGATGAGTAAGATACAGTGCCTGTCCTGGGTTTAATTCTGTAAACTTTTGGTTTTTACAAATCAGCTAAAGAAAAAGATGGTGTTGCAAAGGATGGTTCAGAAACGGTTGTCCTTCTTTGGTTGAAGTCTGCCACTTTTGGTTAAAGTCTGCCACCATGTGGCCACTTTGAAAAACAACACTTTTCAAAGTGATTTTTCTTAAGCGCTTAGAGCGAGAAGACAGCATACAATATGAGCTCCCATCACTGTCGACCTAATGCAATCAATGTACAGAGTCTGTTTGTGGGAACATTATTACTATGCAAAGCGCTCCACATGAATTATGGATTTATTCCTCATACCAGCCTTTGAGGTAGACACTGACCTCTGTATGGTCTGTAGGCGCTGTTTCGTTCACCTCCCCCGTGGACAGGAATCCTCCGATTCTAGATTGGTGTCTAACGTCAACCAACTGTATCGCTTTAGCATCACCTGACTACTGCCTGGCAGAGCTGGATTTTAACCCGCTGCTGTCTGACGTTGAAACTGGATATATTAGGGCCTAAGCTTTTTTTCCCATTCCTTGAAGTTTCTAGCCATTTTTTAGCATGTTAATTACTTTTGTGAAATAACCAAAATACCTAAGCTTTGCTTTGTGCTAATCTGACAAAAAATTAATAGTAGTACTAGTCTTAGTATAGTATTCACAGTGGGAGGACCAATATTATCTTATTAAGGGTTAATACATAAGGATTTCAAAGGTTTTTTTCATATTACATCAAACAAAACACAACAAAACAAAAATAAAAATAATGCCTGCTATAAGCGTGGTATCAATAAATACATACAGTGTGCTGTTCCATGAACTTCCTACTTATGTGAGATGAGCAACAATCACTATGTAAAGAAGAATTACTGATTTCATGTAACAGCAATATATTTTGATTAAGGATTATTACTAATTGTTAAGATTTATGTTTTGGACTGGAAAACAAATTTTATAAAGTGAGGTTTCCTATTTCTTATCCTCAAAATTATCCACTGCATGGACCACTGTGGTTCCTCTTTTTTCAAAGAATCACATGATCAAAAGAATCTAATTGTATATGTTTTACTTTTCATTGTAAAATTATTTCATTTTTTGTATAGTTTCAGGTAAAGGATCATTCAAGAAAAAGATCATTTGCTATTCTGAATGTTTTTCTTTCTTCTTCTTTATAATGTTACATCAGAAAAGAAGAGATAACGGCTAACCACCATCTTTCACTCCCTTCTAAAAATTATAGGTAGAAGAGAGTCCAAAACTTCTTAAATGAGAGTTTAGAGTCTTTTTGTTATCCCCTTTCCTTAAAAAAAAAATTATTGGCAAGAACTGTGGACCAGAGCTCCAGGAAAAATCTGGGAAATTTGAAAACATTGTTTGCATAAGTCACCACAAAAAACCACCAAATTTCAGACTTACTGTTCTGATTTGATCTTTCTCCAATTTTTTTAACCCTAAAATATACCCCCAGAAAGTTAAAGTACGGTGCTATTAGTATTTGCTATATTCAGGATTTAAGTTAATTTGGCACTAGAGATAGCATCTACCCTCACTTTTTCTTATTTAAAAAACCCCTTGTCATTGCACCTCTGTTTATATTCCATATGTACTACAATCTTCTATAACTGTCTGGAGCTGTCATAGGAAAATGATCTTGAAAGTATTTACACTGCAGGTAAAGGAAGCTTTTGACAATGTAGGTGGGGAGGCTATAACTAGTGATGATATACCTCGTATTTATTCATTTGACATGTTTGTTAAATATTCACTGATAGGTCTTTTTCCTAAGTACTGAGAATAGAACTTCAGTAAGTCAAGGTTCTCGCCCACATGAAGCTTATGACAGATAATCAACAAGTGACCAAATAAATATCCTAACTTCGGAGAGTGACAAGTGCCTTAAAGGACATGAAGCAAAACGCTGTAACAGTGAGTGACTGCTGGAAGGCAACGTTAATCACGGAAATTAGAGGAGAGGTTTCTGAGTAGGGAACATCTAGTCAGAGCCTTAAGTGATGAGAAAGAGAGAGCCGTGCAAACACCTGAGAGAAGAGCATTGAGCCAGAAAGATCTAGAAAGTTAAAAGGCCCAGAGGAAGGATCTAATTTGGGGGGGGGGGGGCGAGAAAGCGGGGTAACTGGATCAAAGAAGCGAGAAAGGCACAATTTGGCTTCATTCACATGCAATTTTTTTGTTTGCTTTTTTTATTTTACTGGTCACTTGGCCAATTGTTTTAAGAAATTTGATGTTGACAGACTGGACTATCACTTCTTAAGGATGATGTAGACAGGTATATTTCAAAGTATTGCTCCAACTTTTTCTCAAACTTTAAGCATCATATCAAAATGCAATTTTCATTCAGTAAACTCGAATATTCCAGTGAGGTGTCCAGGATTCTGTTCTTCTAACAAGGTGCCACTCAAAGCCAGCGCCTCTGCTCTGTAGAACTCCTTCCATAAGCAACACTATAGACATCTGCGGTTCTCAATCTTGTATGTACACTTGTTAAAAGTGAAGATTATGTTTCTACTTTTGAGTTCTTGACTCTGTAAGGTGCCAAAACTCGTATTTTAACAAGAATTTCAGGTAATTCTGATGAAGGTGGTCTCTATATATAGTGCTGGGGAAAGCACAGAAGTGAATAACATAAACTTGTATTTTCCTTTTGTCTCTGACGTGCATCTTTAGAGACATTTGGCAGTTGACGCGAAGCTCTTTGGCCGTGCCTGTACCACTGAACATTTATCAAGATAAAATGCACTGAATGTCCACTCAATAAGTACTGCTGCTTTGCTCTTGTCCTCAAGGCATTCACAATCTGAAGACAGGAAGCTCAAGAGGACCACGTAATTAATAGAGCGTGGATTTTAGAAGCAGATAAATCCATGAGCTGTTAAGTGTATGAAGCCTACTTAAACTCTCTGATTATTCTCTTGGTATTCTCATCAATAAAATGAGAGTATCAATATTACATAAGTCTTACGTAAGGGTTAAATGAGATGATCTAAGTAAAGTGATCAGTATAATGTCTAGCATAAAGTAAGCACATAAATAGTATTGGGCCATTGGGTATGGGGCATCTGAAGATATCAAATAATTATTTTTAATTTTGTTAAGTATGGGAATAGCATACTAGATATGTAAAAATCACTAGCCTTTAAGAGTTGTGTGTTGAATTCTTGTTAATTAAAGACAAAATCTGGCATTTGTACTTAACAAATTTAAAAAACATTTTTGAAGAGATAGATGATATAAGATTAGCAAAATATTGATGATTTTTTGAAGCTGGGTAATAGGTAAATATTATGTCAATTTTTGTGTATTTTAAAAAAAATTTCCATTAAAAATTAAGAAATATATATTCTGCACGCTAAAATTGAGCACAATCATTCTAGTACTCATTCACTTTTAAGGAGGGCAAGAGCAGAATTGAAATCTCTGTAAGATTGGCATTAATGTTCAAAAATGAACTGTTTAATATTAGCCTAAATTTACTAAGAATTTTATTAAAAATTTGATGATATATACGTGGTTTCCTATTTGTGCTTACAAACAGAACTCTTTGTCTTTGAGAGGAAGAATTAATTTATGAATTTACTTTTTAAAATACAGATCCTAGTCTGTCCACTGAAAGATCCTAAAGACAATAACACCCAGAAGCAATGAGCACACCTGTACACAGATATTGGTTTCTAAATACAATTTCACGTTAAAGGGAACCATAGATCTGTGGAGAAATGGTTGATTTGGGCATCTCAGGAGGGAACGGTCAAGGGGAGCCCTGACATGTTGATGCACCAGAAACTAAGAAAGGACTAAAGGAAAACTGTCAAAAGGACAAAGAAACCAGTTTAATGGGGCTCCCACTGCCCAAATTTGGGACATTTTGAGAATAAAAAAGAATAGTAAGTGTCTTCAATTGTAAAACATTCTACTAATTAAATGTGTATGTTTATAACGATACTTGTAGACAGAGGGGGTTGGGGGAGAGGAGAGGAGAAGAGAAGAGAAGAGAATTGAACAGAAGAGGAGAGAAATCTATTTTTCACTACCTAAAGGGACTATTAAAATACCTTAATGTAGAAATGCTTAATTAATGATTAAGGACCAGTACTCACTCTGCCTTTTGGAAAATGTATTTCATCTCAAGCTGGTAAGAGAAAGCTTTTCTTTCTAGAAGTATTCTCAATAATAAATGTGAAAGGAACAATAGATTTAGAAAAATCACTTTGAGCAACACCCAATGAAATAGTCTATTCAGGCAAGGCTCATCAATGGATGCTGAAATATTTCTAAAATATTACTTCAAAGATTACATGCTAATTCAAAAGGATGAATAACCTTTATAATGGAAGAAGCCGTGGTCACCACCTTACCTAAACAATCAAATGTAGCATCATTAAAACTGAAAAAAACCTATTGTTATATGCCTCCTAGTGAGATGCAATATGATGAAACACCCTGGAAATAATAAAGCTTTAACCTATTTTCCAGTATAGATAAAATAAAGAGATAGAGAAATAAATAACAATAACAATGCAATGACAAACAAGTCAGAAAAATCCTGAAAGGCAAGTGGTCTAGTTTCTTAAAAAGTCAATGACTTGAGGGCCAGCTCCGTGGCCGAGTGGTTAAGTTCGCACACTCCGCTGCAGCGGCCCAGGGTTCGGATCCTGGCGCAGACATGGCACCGCTCGTCAGGCCACGCTGAGGCGGCGTCCCACATCCCACAGCTAGAAGGATGTGCAACTAAGATATACAACTGTGTACAGGGGGGGTTTGGGGAGATGAAGCAGGAAAAAAAAAAAAGATTGGCAACAGTTGTTAGCTCAGGTGTCAATCTTTGGGGGGAAAAGAAAAAAAAAAAAGGAAGATTGGCAACAGTTGTTAGCCCAGGTGCCAATCTTTGAAAAAAAAAAAAAGTCAATGACTTGAGACTTCTGGTTTCCGATCCAGCATGTAAGGAGCTTGGAAGTCACCACTCCATCCTAAGAAGCAGTAAAAAGTTGAAAAAACTGAAAAATTAATAACTCTTCTTAGATTCATCAGAGAAGTGAGGTCACAGAGCAAATTACTGCCCTCAAAATTGGGGAGGTAGACGGGCAGGTAGATGCAGAGAACCACAACTTACCTGAGCAGAAACCTCCCTGGGAATCAGTGCCAGGATGGGAAAACCTAAACTATAATTGATGCATTGCTGGAGGCTCAGTGTGGACAAGAGTGGGAGTTAAAAACCCAGTCACAGGGCGGTCCCCACCCTTTTGTGAACCCACCCTTTTGTGAACCCACCCTTTTGTGAATTCTTCCTCCAGGGGCTCGACCAGGTTCTCACAGTGAATACTGGAGGAAAGTCTCTTTGTATTTCTGGCAGCGGGAATGGAAGGGTAACACCAGAGCATTCTATTTTCTTTCTTTCTTTCTTTCTTTCTTTCTTTCTTCCTTCCTTCCTTCCTTCCTTCCTTCCTTCCTTCCTTCCTTCCTTCCTTTCTTTCTTTCTTTCTTTCTTTCTCTCTTTCTTTCTCTCTTTCTTTCTTCTTTCCTTCCTTCCTTTCTCTCTTTCTCTCTTTCTTTCTTCTTCTTCCTCCCTCCCTACCTCCCTCCCTCCCTTCCTTCCCTCTTTCTTGGAAGATTAGCCGTGAGCTCACATCTGCTGCCCATCCTCCTCTTTTTGCTGAGGAAGACTGGCCCTGAGCTAACATCCAGGCCCATCTTCCTCTACTTTATATGTAGGACACCTACCATAGCATGGCTTGCCAAGCGGTGCCATATCCATACCAGGATCCAAACCTATGAACCCCAGGCCACCAAAGCTGAACGTGCATATTTAACGGCTGCGCCACTGGGCCAGCCCCCATTCTGTTCTTCTTAGCAAGCTTTGCCCTCAAGATAAACTGTTTTATCAGAGCCTAACCTACTGAGGTTTTTTCAGAGTCTAACTGACCTGGAGCAGAGGAAATACTCAACTCCAGTGCATTCTAGCCATTTGCAAGGGTCTGAATTGTGTTCCTCTAAAATTCATATTTTTGAACCCTAATCTCCAATGTGATTGTATTTGGAGATAGCACACTGAGGAGGTAATTAAGGTTTAATGAGGTCATAATGGTTGGGTTCTGCTATAGACTGAATGTTTGTGTCCCCCTAAAATTCATTTGGTGAAGCCTAATCCTCATTTGGAGGATTTGGAGGTGGGGCTTTTGGGAAGTAATTAGGTTATGAAGGTGGAGCCCTCATCAATGGGATTAGTGCCCTTATAAAAGAGGCCCCGGAGAGCTCCCTTTCCCCTTCTGCCATGTGAGGACACAGCAGAAAGATGGCTGTCTGCAAACCAAGAACAAGGCTCTCAAAAGACACTGAATTTGCCAGCATCTTGACCTTGAACTTCCCAGTCTCCAGACTGTGAGAAATAAATTTGTGTTGTTCGTAAGCCACTAAGTCTACGATATTTTTGTTACACAGCTCTAACAGATTGAGACAGGTCGTAATTCCATAGAATTGGTAGCCTTATAAGAAGAGGAGAAGAACGGAATCTCTATGTCATGCACCAAAGAAAGGACATATGAAGACGTAATGAGAAGCAGTTGTCTGCAAGACAGGAAGAGAGCTCTCACCAGGAACCAAATCAGCCTGCACTTGGTCTTGGACTCCCCAGCCTCCAGAACTAAGACAAATAAATTTCTGTTGTTTAAGCCACCCAGTCTGTGGTATTTTGTTTTGGCAGTCTGAGCAGACTAAGATAGATTTTGGTCCTAAGAAGTAGGGTGCTGCTGTAACAAATACCTAGCGTGTGGAGGCGGCTTCGGGACAGGTTAATGGATGAAGGCTGGAAGAGTTTTGAGGTGTATGCTAGAAATATGGACATTAAGGGAGATTCTACTGAGGGCTCAGAAAGAGAAGAGCAGAGCTAGTCAGAAAGCTTCCATCTTCTTAGAGAATACGTAAATAATCATGAACAGAATACTGGTAGAAAGAGGGATGTAAAAGTCCGTTCTGGTAGGTCTCAGAAGGAAATGAGAAACACGTTATTGGAAACTGAAGGAAAGGACAGGTGATCCTTGTTATAAAGTGGTAAAAACTTGGCTGATTTGTGTTCTTGTTCTAGCATTTTGTGGAATGCCGAACTTGTGAGCAATAAATTGGATATTTAGCTGAGGACATTTCTAAGTAAAATGTTGAAAGAATGACTTAGTTTCTTCTGACTATTGATAGTAAAATGGAAGAGAGAAATAAATTAAAGCAGAAATTGTTAGGCACAAAGGAACAAGAACTTGAAGATTTGGAAATTTCTCAAAAATGGGAAAGAATGTTCTGAAGAGACCTCCAAGGATATAGCTGGACTATCACTCTAAAAAGAGTTTATGGGATTACACAAGCTGAAGCACTGCCAGTTTGAACTGAAGGCAATGGGGACAGGACAAAATGAAGGAAGCCTGTTAAACTTCCTGGATTTGACCGGATGGTATTGTTGACTGACATAAAGAGTCCACGTAAAGGTTAAGTGAAGGGGTTTATTTGATAATCAAGGTGAGAAACTCTAGTCCTGGGAAACAGTCCAGCAGAGTATTCTGAGGAACTGCTCTGAGGTCTACAGATCTGAGTGCAGTTTACATACATTCTAACATAGCAGTGCACGTGCAGGAAAGGGCTTACACATCTAATAGTCAAATCCTTAAGGGACAGCAAGAACTTTCTTGGTTATGCATCAAACAAGGCTTGTAATGTTGGTGTTAGCCATGTGTGGAGGGAGGCAAGGACCGGGGTTGTCAATTTTTCCCTCAATCTCTAAGAAATGCCACTGGGAAACGTGAGAGCACAGTACCTATTATCTCTTCCTGTTGCTGATTCATCCTGCTGGCATCTTCAGTCATGAGCCGAGGGGTTGCAACGTCATTTAGCCGTAGGAAGCCCACATGGCTGCTTCACAGTGCAGCATGGGTTCTTATAGTACTGACTTTTAGCCTATGCAGCTTGCTTGTTAGATTCACCTGTTACACCAAGGGGGGGGGGTCCCAGTTTCATTCACAGTATGATAGAGCTAATAGCTGAGAAAGCACTCTATTCTTCAAGAAGAGGAAAGAATGACCCCAAAGGCAACTCAGAGATCATCGGGAACAGCACTTCAGTTTAAAAAGCCACATAGCTTCCACCTGAAATTTTGGGAGTGGGACCACCCTGTAGAGACTTGGGGGCAGGGCCACCTGGAATAGTCATGGGGATGGAACCACCTAGATAGAGTCTTGGGGGAGACCCATTCAGCAGAGCCTTGGGGGCAGGATGGCCTGGCAGAGCTGCAGGGGGAGAACCTTCTCCAAAAAGCCATGGAGATGATACTTTCATCCTAGTGGCCCTGGAGGGCAGAGCATGGAACCAAAGAGGATTAGTCTCAATCCTCAAGATCTGATGGGATTGCCTTGATGGGTTTTGGACTTTCTTGGGACCTGTCATCCCTTCCTTCTTTCCACTTTCTCCCTTTTGAATGGGAATGTTTATCCTATGCCTGTCCTACCATTGTATTTTGGAAACACATAATTTGTCTACTTTCACGTGTTCACAACTGGAGAGGGATTTTGCCTCAGAATAAATTATAGCTCAAGTCTCACTCATACCTGATTTAGATGAGACTTTGGTATTTAGACTTTATTGTTGATACTGGAATGAGTTAAGATTTTTGGCTGTTGGAATGGAATGAATATATTTTATATGTGATAAGGACATGAATTCTGGGGCCCAGGAGAAGAATGCTGTGAACCGAACTATATCCTCTCAAAATTCGTGTTGAAGCCCTGATTGCCAATGTGACTTTGTTGGAGACAGAGATTTTAGAACGTAATTAAGGTTAAGTGGGGTCATAAGAGTGGCGTCTCATCCAGCAGAATTGGTGATCTTAATAGAAGAGTAAGGGAGCTCTCTATCTCTCACTGTCTGTATGTGTGTGTGTGTGGGTGGGTGTGCACATGCACCAAGAATAGGCCATGTGAGGATGTAGCGAGAAGGCAGTTGTCACTAGGAACCAAGCAGGCCAGAATTTTTATCTTGACTTCCCAGCCTCCAGAAAAAAAGGGTAAAGATTAAAATCAGCAAAGGGAAAATGTGCATGGGTGAGGTCCAGGAGAAACTGGGCACAAACTTCCATGTATCACTTCCCAGTGGAGTCACATGGTGAATGCTTAATTCTCCCAGGAATGAGGTGTGAGAAAACGTGTGAAATATCATCAATCAAGGAAGCTCACCTGAGTCTTGATGTCCGGGGATTTTACTGGGAGGTGATTCATGTGTGCATGAAGCACCTGCATAACTGAGCTTAACTACTCAATCTCCAGTCCCCCAGAGCTCAACCTGATACAGCATGACCCATGACTTCAGGCGTACAAAAACCGGCATTCACCATAAGTCATACTATTAGCATAAACCATCTGATCAAACTGATAAAGTGTGCAAGACTCCAAGCATACAAAGCGCTCTCATCAGATAGGATGTTACAAGCACTCAGAGGTTATCTCCTGGTCACTGGATCACACACCGTCCTCCTGAAGACAACCTTTCCTTTGGAATGTGCAGAGTTTGAGCAACGTTAGCCTGCTGAGTTAACCCTTCACTGCATAGGTATAAGGGTAAGACTGTCTTCATAGAATGTGTTAGAAAGTGTTCCCTCTGCTTCTATCCTGTGGAAGATATTGTGTAGAATTAGTATCATTTCTTCCTTAAGTTTTGGATAGAATTCACCACTAAAACCATATGGCTCTGAGGGGTTCTTTTTTGGAAGGTTATTAACTATTGATTTCATTTCTTTAATAGATATAGACCAATCCAGATTATTTATTTCTCCATGTGAATTCTGGTAGTTTGTGTCTTTCAAGGAGTTGTTCCGTTTTATCTAAGTTAGTAAGTTCATTGACATAGAGTTGTGTGGCTCTCCTTCATTACTCTTTTAGTGTCCACAGGATCGGTAGTGATGACCCCTATTTCATTTCTGATATTGATAATTTGTGTCCTCCCTTGTTTCTTGTTAGCCTGGCTGAAGGTTCATCAATTTTATTTATCTTTTCAAAGAACTAGTTTTTGGTTATGCTGATATTCTCTATTGTTTTCCTCTTTTCAATTTTCTTAATTTCTGTGCAATTTTTGTTATCTCTTTCCTTCTGCTTCCTTTAACCTTCATTTGTTATTCTTTCTCTAGTTCCTTAAGGTGGAAATTTAGGTTATTGGTTTTATGTCTTCTTTTCAAGTACATGCATTTAACGTTACATTATTTGTTATACAACATTATGTAAATTTTTATAAGCACTAATTTTTCTGCATCCCACAAATTTTGACGTTATATTTTCATTTTCATTCGTTTCAAAATTTTTAAATTTCTCTAGAGATGCTTCTTTGACCCATATTTTATTTCAAAGTGTGTTGTTTAATTTCCAAATATTTGAAGATTTTTCAGCTTTCTATTTTTGATCTCTAGTTGAATTCCACCATGGTCTGAGAACATATTTTGTATGAATTCTATTCTTTTAAATCTGTTAAAGTGGGTTTTTCAACAAGAATATGGTCTGTTTAGCAAGTGCCATGTGAGCTTGAGAAGGAGGTGTTGCAACTGTTATTGGATGGAGAATTCTGTAAATGTCTATTGGATCAAGTTGATTGACAGTGCTGTTCAGGTAAACTATAGTCTTACTATTTTTATGCTTCCTTGATCTATTAATTGCTAAAAGAGGAATGTTGAAGTCTCTAGCTACAGAAGTTGTTTCACCATTGCTTTTTCAGTTCTATTAGTTGTTGTTTCACATATTTTGACGCTTTATTGGTAAGTACACATGTTTAGGATTGCTAGATCTTCTTGGAGAATTAATCCCTTTATTGTTATGCAGTGCCCCTCATTGTCGCTGATAATTTTCCTCATTCTGAGGTCTGTTCTCTCTGAAATTAGTATAGTTACTCTCCTTTTCTTTTAATTAGTGTTAGCATTGTATATTTTTCTCTATCCTTTAATTTTAACTTTTCTGAGTCTTTATATTTAAAATGAGTTTCCTGTAGACAACATGTAATTTTATTCACTCTGACAATATCTGTCTCTTAATTGGTGCATTTAGATCATTCTCACTTAAATTATTGACATGGTTGAACTAATATCTGCTATGTATGTAACTTTTTAATTCCTTGCATTTCTTCTTTGTTTTCTTTTTCCCCTCTTTTTTCTGCTTTCTTTGGATTTCATTAAGCATTTTATGTCATTTTAATTTTCCTTTCTCTGTTAGCCTTATTATCAATTATACCACTTTCAAAAAAATTTAGTGTTTTCTTCAGAGTTTAGAATATACATTGCAAATTAATCTAAATCACTTCCAAGTAATACTATACCACTACATGTGTAATACTACATGTTGTGTAGAGTATTTCCAATTCCTCCCTCCTTCCTTAATGACATTTCTGTCACTCATTTCACTTATCCATATGCCACACTCAATACATTGTTGATATTACTACAAATAAAATTATATTTTAGATCTATTAAAATAAGAAAAATAAAATATTTTATTTTTGTTCACTTGTTCTTTCTCCAACCCTCTTCCTTTCTCTGTTGCAGATCTGAGTTTCTGACTTATATCATTTTCCTTCTCCCTTAAGAACTTCTTTTAATATTTCCTTCAGGGCATATCAGTTGAGTATGCATTCGCTCAGTTTGTGTGTGTGTGTGTGTGTGTGTGTGTACACACACTCACACATGAGAAAGAGACGTAGTCTTTAAGTACTTTTGAAGGACAGTTTTTGAAGGATAATTTCACTGGGTATAGAATTCTATTTTTTTCTTTCTTTCGATACCTTACAAATTTCACTCTGCTTCTCTTGTTTGCATGACTTCTGATGTGGAGTCCACTGTAATTGTCATTTTTTTCCTCTTTAGGTAAGGTGTGTTTGCTCCATCCCTTCTGATTTCTTCAAAGATTTTTGTCTTTGTCTTTGGTTTTCTGTAGTGTGAATGTGCTGTGCCTCAGCATAGTTTTAGTTTGTTTTGTATTTATCCTGTGTTGTTCTCTGGGCTTCCTGGATATGTAGTTTGGTATTTGTTATTAATTTTGGAAATATTTTGTCCATTATTACTTCAATATTTCTTCTGCTCCATATTCTCTTTCTTCTCCTTCTGGTATTTCTAATACACACGTTACTTTTTGAAATGTCCCAAGTTCTTAGAGTTTCTGTTTTTTAAATTTTTTTGTTCTTTTTACTGGCTGCATTTCAGGTTGGGAAGTCTGTTGGCCTATAAGCAAGCTCACTAAATCTTCCCTCAGTTGTTTCCACACTGATGGGAACAAAAAGTATTCTTCATTTTTATTACAATTCTTTTGATTTGTAGCATTTCTTTTTGATACTTTCTTAGAGATTCCACCTGTCTGCTTACATTAGCCATCTATTCTTGGATATTGTCTCATTTCTTTTTCAATTGAAGCATTTAGCAGTTAATTTATAGTTATTTTAAATTCTCTTTCTGATAATTCCAAAGTTTGTGTCATATCAACTCTGGTATGATGCTTGCTTCCTCTCTTCACATTTTTTTCTTGCCTTTTGGCATACTTGGTAGTTTCTGGTTGAATCACGTTGATTTAACAAATTGAATCATGTATTGGGGAACAGGAACTGAGGTAACTAGGTCTTCAGTGTGAGGATCTATGCTAATCTGGGTAAGAGTTGGGCAGTGATTAATGTTTGCTGTAGCTGTAGCTGCCAGTGACTTTTAATTCCTCTGAGGTCCTTATTTTTGTCTCCCTACATCACTTTTGGTTTCCCTAAGTATTCCCTCCTCAGGGTCCATCTGCATCTTACATCTTTCAGCAGTGTTCCACTGTTATCATACTGGAATCCAGTGTGTGTTGTGCTAAGGTGTGGGACAGGGGGCCAGTGCTGTTGCCTTATGATTAAATCTGAGTCTTTTAGTAGGCCTGCAACTGTGGGCTAAGACCTTGGCTGGTGTTTCTATAGATGTTTAGCTTCCCCCATCACCTTAGGTTAGACAGGAAGGCGAGAGTGGGCTGGAGTGGGAAGACTTTCCTTCCCCTACCTGGGATAAGGCTCTGGTTAAAAATCCTTTCCCCTTGAAAAGTAGGTCTTTGTTATGGAGAATGCTCTGGACATGTTTCACAATGATTGCTCTTTACCTCCCCCTGCCAGAATCACAAGGTCAGAAATCTTGTATGTTCACTGTGAGAACCTGGTGGGGCTCCTGGAGATAAAAACTGTGAGAGTGGGGGTCATACAAGACTGCAGCTCCCCTGAGTTTTTCACTCACACTGGTTCAAACTCAGCCTCCAGCAATTCATCAAAATTGCTATTTCAGTTTCCTTACCAGTTTATGGCTCTAGCAGCTTCTGCTCCAGGTAAGCAGATATCATCTGTGACTCTCTGGTTCTGGCTTTTTCTCCAGATTTCAAGGTAAAACATTTTCTTATAATCTCACTTCTCTGATGAGTCCAAGAAAAGTCATTGATTTTCAGTTTATTCTTCTTTTTCTTGATGTAGGCACAAGAAAGACATCTTGCAAGCTCTTTGCACATTGGAGTTTAATCTAGAATTCTGTAACATGAATGTTTTATTATGGTGTTCATCAGTCTTCTTTCTATAAGATAGCATCATCTCTATGAGTTCATCACATACAGAAGAATTCCACAGAGAAAAACTAATTGCATAGTGTCTTCCAATTTAGATTTATCAAACAAGCAAGCAGTGCATGTCAATACTGTCAAGCATTTTACTTTAAAAAGTTGACTATCTTTTCATACAGTACTGCAGACTCTGGGTTCAGGAGTCTTGCTGTTTCAACTCCCCATGGATACATAAATACTTAACAACTATGTTTATGGCTCCACCTGCATTTTGCAAATGCTCTCTGCATCTCTAGTTGACCTGCGTTGGAATCAACTAGTGGGTGAAAGACAGACCTCATCAGATCAAACCTCATCATGGACAGTCACCATCTGGATAGTTATCAGTGATATACACTGTAAATGTAAATATGCCACTTTGATAAAGTCCATCGCATATGAATGTTGCTCTGACCTACATTAATGAAGAGCTATAAGATGGCTGCACATAGACACCAGAGAACTTCTGCTTCACAAGCAAGGTAAATACCGCAAGAAGGGAGTGTTCCGGATGGAAGGGTCTGTAAAAAGCATGTGTGCCATTTGTTTACTGCTGGGAGCAGGAGATACAGTCTTAGTTAGGAGCAAAGCAATTTTGCGAATAGAAGGCAGCTGTATTTTTGGAGCTGTGCATGGAGTTATGGTTTTCATGCTGTTAAAATATTCTCTTGACCACCAGATTGTTTGCACACAGAGCTTATAGACATGTTACAGAAAATGGTTCATAACATGTATCTCACAAAGAAATAAATGCCCTGTGTTACCAATTTCATCAACTCATCATTTTCCTGTTGACCTGTGGCACACCTCATCCTGATGCCTTCAGTAGAGTGCCCTTGGCACTTGACTGTCCTGGCCCAACAGCTTATCTGTTCACAGTGCAAGCCCAGCCCCTACCCATCATTCCATCCAATTTGGATTGTTTTTGTTTAAGAAAGTTATTTAAAAGAATGGCCAAATGTTGAGGAGGACATATTGAATTCATCACCAATACACAGCAGGATGCTGTAATTAAATCTTTACTTGGAGCCTAAACTCTGTGTTGTAATCTTGAAATTAATATTACCTCTACCTTCCATTTTCTAGTCTGAAATAATAATATTCATAAATATTAATACATTATGAACTCTGAAGTGCTATGCAATCCCAAGATATTATCTCCTTCTGGTACTTTAGTACTTAAAAATATTATAGTAAAACTTTTTTTCCTAAATATTTTAATTAGAAAAAATTATCTTTCATTATGTAAGGGCAGCAAGGATGTAAGTGAATTTAAACAATGAAATACAGCTCTTGCTTTATGAGTTTTATTCTTATGAAATGTGGCCAGTAGACTCTACGGTGGGCCCCATTATCCTTGCTCCCTAGTATTTGTGCTTTGTCTGTTACCTTCCCCTTGAGTGTGGGTGAGACTTACCAATTGCTTCTAACTAATGGAATATGGCAAAGGCGACATGATGAACTAGATTATGTGTATATATTACAAAAGATTGTGACCCATCTTGCCAAGAGACTCTCTCTCACTGGATTTGAAGAAGTGAGCTGCCATGTTGTGAGGCACCATGTGGACAAGGACATGTGGCAAGGAGCAGAGGCTAGCCCTTGACTTACAGCCAGCAGGAAACTGAGGCCCTCAGTCTGGCAATCTGCAAGGGACTGAATTCTGCCAACAACAATGTGAGTTTGGAAGCTGATCCCTCCCAACTGAGCCTCTGATAAGATCCCCATTTGGCAGACACATTGATTGCAGCTTTGTGAGACCCTGAAGCAGAGGACTCAGCTACACTGTGCTCAGACTCCTGCCCTGGAGAAACTGTGATGTAAGAAATGTGTGCTGTTTTAAGCCTAAGATTATGGCATGATTGTTAAGCAGCAATAGATAACTAGTACACTGAGTTTTACAATGTTCATTTTAATTTAAACACTGAACATAACTCCTGAATTTGATTTTATTCATTTGCTCTAAATGAGCACTCCTGTTGAAATTTGCCACATGAATGGGAAAAATAGCCAACCTTTATTGGACTCTTCCTAGGTACCAAGCATGCACTAAGCACTTTACAGGCATTATCTTACTGACTGTTTTCCAGCATGGAAGATACACCTCTCATCATCATCCATTAAATCAGTCATCAATCAATCAGTCTGAAAATCACAATGCACCTTCAGTACAGATAGAAGAGAAAGCACTTAACTCTAAGAAATAGCTGGTAGGCTGTAACAACCAGAATTCACTGAGCACAAAACTCTGTTACTAATAATACAGATTATTGAAAACAAGCAAAATTCTCACAATCTTTGGCAAAATTATTAAAGACAAACTACTGGCTTTGAATCAGTATGACATCGACATCATCTCACTCAACCCTCTTGATAGAATCAATAACTCATCTTGACAGATGAAATTATATGAGAAATGTAATCACCAGAAGGGATGAAAAACAAAGAGACACATTTGCCATTTGCAAGCAGTTGTCTACAATGAGGTCATGATTATAATGCATCCTCCAAGAGGCAAAGATGAAACGTAAATTATCAACGAAAGATGTTTATTTCAAATCATAATCTTCTTTTAAAGAAAATCCTTAAAAAGAGAAAAATAACATGTCAAAGACCCGCAGACAGTAAAAGAGTTTGAACTATCCTCTAACATGTTGGATGTAAACTTATTACTACCAACCTCCTGACTTAAAAGCAACAAAATATTTTTATAAAATATCGTTCAAATTTAATATGCAGATTCCCAAAAGAACCTCATGATAGGACTTCAGAGTCGTATTTTGGTTACTTAAAATGTAGTAATATCAGTGATGTATTTGCTTTTACAGAAAGTATTGACATGACATTAGAATTTCTTCAAATGTATTTTTTTATTTGGAACCAATAAAACTTTTAGTTTTTCTGAAATATTTGTCTGTGCATTACTATGACTACATATATAGGCTTCTGTTCAACTTGGTGATTTACTGTTCCCTTTGAACTAAATCTTATTAATATATTATCTTATCTGAATTACTTCATTTGAATTGTTCAAATTTGTTTAACAATGAATACACTATTAGTATTTCCTTTCACACAATCATATTATATTTGACTTTATTTTCCTGTAAATATTTTAATATATTTACTTTATATTATTTTTCTTGTTTTTCTCCAAGGTTGGTAGAAATTTACTGTAAATTTTGAAATTTTGTGTATATAACTATGGAGTGCTGTTTTTAAATGGATAAAACTGTTTCCCTTCCATAAAAATTGAAATTATATTTTCAATTTTTCCCCAGTATAGGTATGACTAACAATATTTAACTTTTGTCTGGAACTTTTTCTAATTAAATTGAGATATGTCTCATAACCTGGCAGATGGTAATCAACTTAGAGTTACCACATGAAGTGATTTCTCTCATTTTACAAATGAAGTAGTCAACCATGAATGTTGAAATGACTTACACTTGATCCTCCTGATAGTAGAAAGTGGAGTCAGGTTGGATCCAATGATTGTGAGATTCTAAAACTGATGTTCATTTAAGAGCGAAAATTAAGAGTCTTAACCAAAATAACATCCCATCTGTGATGGCCTATATTATTTCAGCTTAACATTGTTTTGTAAATATTAAACTGTCACTTTTTATTTGTTTATTTCTCCAGAAACATCTCCTTAATATAACCATACACACACATTTGAACTGAAAGTAGTTTTTCTATGCTTTGTGTGTTTATTTTGTGTTTACTGTTTCCTTGTGTCTTGTTATGAGGCCACGAGTAGGGTGAGAAGGAAAGGGTTAATATGTTCTGCCCCTCTGAAATTACTACCCACAACCAAAATCATAGCTTAGTTTCTTCTCAAAACACATGTTTGCCATTTTTAATCACAGACTCAGTGATTAAGAATGGAATGAAAAAGAGACATGACTAAGGAGCAATTCAAACAAACAAAGAATTAAGATGTTGTGATATGTTTATAAAGACTAGAGACATCTGGAATATTCCAACTAAATAGTACAGATAATGCACTCTTTCTTTTAATAAGGGCTTTGAGTACCATAAAATATCAAAGTGCTTAAGTATTCCTGAGATCTTCTTTTATTTTTCTTTTGTCTTCTAGTATATGCCAAGTTCTGGGTTTTTCTTTATCCCAATGTGTATTATGTTCACTACTCCTGACTCATATTAGATTTTAATCTTTTTTATTAAAGAGAATATTGTATTCAAATAGTATCATGTTAATCAAATCTTGATGAATTATGCTTGTCATATGATTATTCACTTAGGCTGTCTCTATTCAAAAGGAAGATATGCGATGTTAAATTGGCAGTAAACATTCTGATACTAAACAGAGTTTCTCCTTTATTTGAAAGAGAGTAATATATAAATATGGAATAATTTTTATAATCTGTGACTGTATCAGTCAAGGCCCAGTTGCAAGAACTATTAGGCAGTCTAGCTGCTTCAAGAAGCACATTTAGGGAATTAGTGCTTTCAGAATTATTGGGAGGGTGCTAGAAACAGAAATACACTACCATGGGCACTGTGAATTCTGCCACAATCAGTGAGGTAGAGAAATAGGAGGTCATCACTGAAATAACTAACTTCACCAACCCCCCGAAATAACTGTGATCTGGGGTTAGAAATTCCCTGCAGCTGCAAATGGAACAATTGTTGCTTCTCAACATGCACAGATTGGACACTGGCACACCAATGTGGATATGCATCCATGGCTTTGCTGGCTGGCAGAGAAAGAGCTAAGCAAAATGAAGACAGCCTCTTGCATATGTTTAGCTAACAAATTCCATGTCTGTGCATTTAAATAGAGGAATATTATATGAAGAACCATGGATGAGAGGGTGTCTGAAGTTTCTAGAAATGCATACTAGAGGTAGGCTGGAAGGAATAGAAGGCAAGCGTCAAGCCACAATACCCACCATAGTGTTTTGATTTTTTTTTTAAGTTTCTCATTAAATATCCTTTGTAGTGCTGTTCAATATCCTCTTTTGAGCCCCTGGAATCATCTGTGAGTACCACCTTTTACCACATTTTAGAAAATAATATTTTCAACTGTGGCATTCAAACTATTTATTCCTGCATTTTTAAATTTTTTGTGTGTGTGAGGAAGAATTGCCCTGAGCTAACATCTGTGCCAATCTGCCTCTACTTTGTATGCAGGATGCCTCCATAGCATGGCTGATGAGTGGACTAGGTCCACGCCCAGGATCCGAACCTGAGAACTCAGGCCACCAAAGAGGAACACATGGAAATTTAACCACTTAGCCACCAGGCTGGCCCCCTTTATTCTTAGTTTTAAGCATCCTATGTAGGATGAAATTGAACAAACATTTGTTGAATACCATCTGAATTCCAGCTATCACACTAGTTTCAGAGAAAACAAAATTATTTATTTTCCCTGCACCTGTGACATCATGCCAGTCAATATATCCTAATTAAGACAAAGTAGTAGAAGGAGGAGCAGAAAGAGGAAGCTAGAAATAAAGTTTTATGAATACTTAGTCTCTAGACAACAGAAAGAATTACAAATTTAAAAGAAAGGTAGGTGTTCAGAGAGGAAGACAAATAGTTTTAACAACAATAGCAGCAACACCGAAAACAACATCTGAGACGTCAATTGATTAAATTAGCAATGAACATGAATGATTTCTTTTAAAAAAAGGAAAACAAATAGCTAATATGTGACAAATGTAGTAGAAATACATGTTAAAAGAAGGTACCTCTTTAATCCCCCTTAGGGCCAGGATTTAAGAAGTGCTATATTCAAATGCATTTGTTTCTCTGTTTTGCTGGGAGGAGAGCTCTGACACACCTTGGTTTCGATTATAAATTGGTGCATCATTTCTGGAAAGCAACTTGGTAATAATAATAAGGGTCATTAAAAATTTAAATTCTTTTTAAATTTCTATAATTTGGCTAAACATGGCAGAAACTATGTCTATTTTAAACACCACTGTATCTTCTGTAGCTTTTAAAGTACCTGACTCAGTTAGTTTTCAATAAATTTTGTTGGATGAATGAATGATGATTATCAAAGCATGAATTTTAAGAGCAAAGTAAACTAGAAAAAGTCTGAATATTAACATTAAAGGAACTGTTAATAATTTTTGGCCTATTCATAAGACAACATATTATTCAGCTAATAAAATAATATTTATATAAAATTATAATAGCAAAGGAATGCCCATTAAGCAATAATACAAAATAAGATAGTCTCATAGTAGCCTGTACTCCATTATCTCAAATAAATTTAAAAGAGAAGATATGATAAAATGTCAGTTGTGGGTCAAGGTTATTTGTGTTCTTACAATCCACTCTTGTGGTAGGATTCTCCTAATTCTTCACTCGCCTGTTGATGATGGAAGTTACAGTTCAAATTGTTCTGCATTTTCAAAATGCTTCATATGTTAAAAGTCTAGTAAACCTAGACAGAATATCAGATCATTCTATTTAACGCTTCCTGACATGACAAATAGATATATTACATATAAATTAAAGGCATCTATTTTCTTTTTTCTCTTTATATTCTAGCATGAAATTCAATGTCAGATTCATTTTAATGTTAATGCAGTCTTTGACTATTACCCTTATTAATATATTTTTAGTTTGAGGTAAATTGGACACTTATTACTAATAAAGATTAAAATATGACGAACTCTTGACATATATATTTCAACAAAAGGGTAGATTGTCACAAACAGTTGCTGGACTGAGCAGTTTCTCCAAATTATGGTAGGTAATTGCTAGTTTGTGGCAAATGCCACAATATTCAGAAACCTAGTCTCACATTTAGTATAAGCAATTTCCATTCCAGTGGGTTTACTCACATACTCACATGCACTATATTATGAAGGATTTTAAACCTAACCCTTCATTTTGTTTCTCCCATAAGTGTGATGTTAAAAAATATGACTTTAGTTTCCATCGTGTAGTTTCAGATTTATTCACATACACTAGTGGTTCCACCTAATCTTTGGAAATTGAACACTGGCCAGAAAAAAATGGGTAAACATACATATATATATATATAATATAGAAAGGAGATATGGAAATGGAAGGAGAAAGTTAAGTATCAAATAATAAAGACTAGAAAATTTTTATAAAAGACTAGAAAGGATGAAAGTTTAGAAAAAATAGCTTTTGCTTCTACCCAGGGCTGCCTTGAGGCAATTATTGCCAGTTTCTCTACAGAGATCAGCAACAGCAGCCAAGTCATCAGTGTCCTCATGAAGTAAGTGCCAACTGACTAACCAGTTGCCCTTAGGCATCAAATATCTCATCCTACTCTCTAAAAATCCCCAGGGCTGTGGATTATAATTTTTTCGTGGATTACAATTACAAGGGAGATTGTCACTTCACAATCATAGTACACCTCATAGTTTAAAATTTGAGATTACAAAAGGTCAAAAGGTAAAAGAAAAAAATACAGTTGATGTAAAACAGACATAGAAACTTTGAATCATGTTCAAAATATTGACTTTATATTTATACACATATATGTAAAAAAAGAAAGATTACAAATGGGAATGATCAACAGTGGTCACCTGGTAGAGTTTTCAGTACAAGGCCTATCTCTTACGCTCTAAAACAGAGGTCAGCAAATGCAGCCTGCAGGCCAACTTGGGCCTGCTTCCTATTTTTGTAAATAAAGTTTTATCGGAACACAGCCATATCAAATAATTTGCATATTATCTATAGCTGCTGTCACATTACAAGGGCAAGGTTAAGTAGTGTGACAGAGACCGTCTGGCCCTCAAAACCTAAAATATTTACTATCTTGGCTTTTACAGAAAAATTTTGGTCTAAACTCACAGACAGGCCTGGCCTTTGATCCCTCCTCAGCACACATTACCAGCACAGCCGACACCCACTAGAAAAACAGCTCACGAGCCAAAATAACTAAACACATAAGGAAAGCAATATTTAAGAGAAAGACAAACTAGACAACGTAAGCCACAATAAGGAAGGAACTTTAACAGATCAAACCAGTCAAAAATAAGTGTGTTAAAGATAGATGATTGAGTGATAGATAGATATTGTCAATACAAAACAAGAATTAAAATTCATTTAAAAATGAATGAAGTAGAAATATTAGATATGAAAAAGCATGAGTTAGTATAAAGAGAACAAAAGATTAATCAGTGATAGATTGGATAGACCTGAAGGGTGAAATAATGAGTTGGAACATCAGATTGAGAAATTTTCCCAGAAGACAATAAGAAAAGCTAAAGAGACCTGGCTTACCGATGAGTACCAAATAACGAAATTTCGCAAAGGAGGAGAAAAAAAATGGAAAGAGAAAAATATTTGAAGAAATAATGGAGATAGACTTACTATGCTGGTAATATGGCAGTCTATTACTCAGCACTAAAAACCACTAAATTACTAAATTCTAAAATATTTTCTTAAAAGATCAAAGAGCTGACATAATGTGATAATTAGGATTACCATATGAAGTCTAGGAAAAGATGAGAAACCATAAGGGTAAACTCGACATTGAAGTAGCTTTTGCCCTGAGGACATTTGCCAAACTTCATAAATATGAGCTTTGGCTTTTAAGGTGTAGTAGGGTGTGAGAGTGAAGAGAAAAAGCCCAGGCTTCCCCAAAGGTGTGGAATCCAATAGGAAACTTCTCTCAAACCTGGAGCCCCCAAATCCCAAGTCTCCTGTTAAGATGACTAGATACATTTACCCAGTCACACCCTCTTCTCCAAAAGCCTGAAAATAAAGTTGCCTCGGTACTGATTAGACTGAGAGGTGGAGAAGGGGAAACCTATCCCTAAGAATGTGGAGCCACAAGGCAGCTCTTAAAAATCATACCATTGAGATGGTGCAGAAAAGTCCCTCAAGTTGTGAATTCACCATATTTCATTGTTCTAAGACTCAATTTTCTGGGGGGGGGGGGATCCCATTTTAAGATTTATCAGTCAGGTTGTGTATTATATTTGCTAAAGGCCCAGCAGCAGTTGTGACTTAATCATTGGTTGACCGTACATGAACGTTAAACATGCAGTGTCTGGGGCTGGCCTGGTGTCACAGTGGTTAAGTTCACATGTTCTGCTTCTGCCACCTGGGATTCGCCAGTTTGGATCCTGGATGAGGACATGGCACTGCCTGGCAAAGCCATGCTGTGGTAGGTGTCCCACGTATAAAGTAGAGGAAGATGGGCATGGTTGTTAGCTCAGGGTCAGTCTTCCTCAGCAAAAAAGAGGAGGATTGGCAATGGATGTTAGCTCAGGGCTAATATTCCTCAAAAAAAAAAAAAAAATGCAGTCAGTATGTCAGGAAAAAAAATGAAAGAGATAATAAAGGAGCACTTTTTCAATAAATGCTATACCACTTGGAGCTGGATTTTCAATGTGAAAAAGATCTAAGAGTACCTTGTTGAATTTATTTATTTATTTATTTATTTTGAGGAGGGTTAGCCCTTAGTAACTGCTGCCAATCCTCCTCTTTTTGCCAAGGAAGACTGGCCCTGAGCTAACATCCATGCCAATCTTCCTCTACTTTATACATGGGACGTCTACCACAGCATGGCTTTTTGCCAAGCAGTACCATGTCCTCATCTAAGATCCGAACCAGGGAACCCTAGGCCGCCAAGAAGTGGAACATGCGAACATAACCACTGCGCCACTGGGATGGCCCCAAATTTATTTTGCTTGTTGTTTGCTTTTGATACATAGAGATGAATGACACTTAACAACAATCTAAGTGAGTCTAAAAGAACTCTTTAAATAAAAATCCAAAGTGATGATACAGCATTTCTTATGGTTTACTTGGCAGCATTACTTAGTGATTCACAAAATATTGTTGCTTTTTCATTCTTGACATTTATCATCAATGAAAACAGCAGTATTTTCAGACTAATGGTAACTCACAAGCACCCAAAGGAAGAATAATCAGATCTTCTTTATAGGAGCTCACCTATCCTAAGCCTTAAGGAACATCACAAATAATTTGCCAATGAAAATGACCAGTTCATATTCAAACATAACTAATCACACAAGGAAACAAGTTAATATGAGCCAATATCATCAAAAAAATCAAGGCAGAAACAGATAATTAAATATTTCTGAAATTGGAATTGTCAGACACATATTTGAAACAACATCAAAACTATGTTCAACATTTTCAAAGAAATGGAAAACAAGCTTGCAAATATCTGCAGGGGATAGTAAACTACAAAACATAGCAGGATGTTAAGTTATAAGAATTCAGTAATTAAGCTGAAAATTAAATGGATGATTTCAGAAGTAGGTTAGAAACAGCCGAAGAGAGAATTAGCGAACTGGAAGAAAGTCAGAAAAATTTATTCAGAATAAAGTATACAGAAAGTAAAAAGGAAAATATTACAGTGATATTAAGACACATGGAAGATATCATAAGAAGTTCTAATATATGTCTAAGTTGAGTTCCAGAAGGAAAAGCAAGAAGAAGAAAACCAGGAGTGGTATTTCCAAATCTAATGGCTGAACATTTTCCAGAAATAATGAAAGAATGATTTGCATCATGAAGAATTTCATTTCCAAGCAAGATACAAAAGCCTTTACACTGACACACACATATCAAAGTAAAACTGCAAAACACCAAAAATAAAGAGTGATTTTAACAACAGTTGGTGAAAAGTGACAGACTGTCTTGAGCAAGAGATAAAAATTTAGAAATAAGAATTGGATGGCAAAACAAAAGTTAAACTTCTGTGTAATTAAACTGTGCTGACAAATATGGATAGTGATGATTCTGAGAAAAAAAAATTCACGTGAATTGAACTATCAATGTATAGCATTAGAAATACCCTAATTTATTGCTTCATTTTTCCTTTTTTCATGTTTCCACTAGAATGGCATATGACAAAGAAAAAATCTAGGTCTAAATGATTCTAAAATAGCTTTGAATTTAAAATTTTGCTCTTAAAGAAAAAGTCTTTCAAGAACAGGTGTGCTATAAAATGTTTCTACCAGCAGCTGCTATTCTAAAGGAAATTCCAAAAGATATATTTCAGGTAGAATGTGAGTGGTCCAGGATAGAAAGTATGTGATAGAAGAAACATTGAAAAGCAAAAATTGTGTGAAATAAATTATTGCCTTTTTAAAAATAAAAATGCTATGCAAGGTTAAAATAAAATCAAGTATTAACAAGCAACACCAAATTAAGATGTAAGTTGGGGGGCTGGCCCTGTGGTCAAGTGGTTAAGTTCGTGCGCTCTGCTTCACTGGCCCAGGGTTTCGCTGGTTCAGATCCTGGCTGCAGACATGACACTGCTCATCAGCCCATGCTGAGGCGGTGTCCCACATGCCACAACTAGAAGGACTCACAACTAAAATATACAACTATGTACTGGGGGGATTTGGGGAGAAGAAGCAGAAAAAAAATCAAAAAGGAAGATTGGCAACAGTTGTTAGCTCAGGTGCCAATCTTTAAAAAAATAAAAAAAGATGTAAGTTGGGAAGTAAATGAATGTATTTAAAATGTATTGTTCAAGAATAAGCCTCCTTTTTCCTTAAGGTATTCAATTATTTTAGACTTTGAGAAGGATGTATTTTGTAATTTTTGGAGGTAAAACTAAAATAGTTGAAACAGAGCATATATCTTCCAAAGTAGTAGAAGAAAGTAAAAGAAATATCTAATTAATTAAAAATAAGGTAAGAATCATAGAAGTAAACAAAAACAGAAAACTAGAGAAAAATAGCAAAACAAAATCAGATAGGAGATACAAACAGAAATATGAGTAGTTATATCACATGTAAATAGACTAAAACTCCAGTTAAGAGACAATGATCATTAGAATGTTGATAAAAACCAGTGAACGTTTTCAAATATAATGCAGGGTCAAAAGGACACTTTTAAAACATTAGGATACAGAGAATATGAAATGAAAAGATAGAAAAAAATCAATCATGATAATACCAAAGAATGCTGGTTACCTGTGCATGTATCAGACACAAGTATACTTTAAGGATGAGTACATTATTTGGGATAAAGGCAGTCACATCTCAATTAGAAAAGGTTTCATTCACAAGGAATATATAAAAATTATGTGTATTTATTATTTTTATATATATATATATATATAAGAATGCCTTAAAATACAAAACAAGAATAGCTACATAACTATAAGGAGATTTAACTCTGCAATCATAAATGCAGATTTAATATGCTTCTTTTAGTATCAATGCATGAAGCCAACAGAAAATAAGTAATAGTATATAAGATTTTGAATACCATGATTAACAAACAACTTAATGGATGTAGATAGAACACTGAAGCCAAGAGCTGCAGTGTTCATATTCTTTTCTGAGTGTTATTAACTTATCTGAAATCTTGAGACAGGATGAAATCACCAAGGGACTGAGCGCTTAGAAAACAGAAGGGGACAATTTGTCTCTTGAGCCCTCGGGTGTTACATAGTAAAACATCTGAGACTGAAAAGTAGTGGTCCATGAGGCGGGATGGCATCCTGGGAGAAAAATGAGTCAAGTTAATCAAAGAGAAGGAAGTAATCAAGTGGAACCTTAATAAGAAAAATTTCTGTGCATTACTTTGGGTAAAACTGATTAGAGCCTGTTAGGAAAAGAGAGGAGAGAAATCGGAGACTTCTTTCTATCGTAGATTATCCAATTTGAATATAACGCAATGAGTAAGTAGTAACAAAGGGCTATAGAGCTATGTATGAGGGAAGGCCATGAAAGGTAGCAGGGTTTGCTGAAGGAGAGGGCTGTTTATTAGTCTACACATATTTTAAATGTAATTATACATTAATCAATGATCTTGTGCTGCAGAGGAAACTATAACATAAACTGATAAATATTTAAAGGTGAATGTTAATGAAATCACTACGTGTAATATTTTGTAATTAATAGTTTGTAGAGTAAGGCTAATGCAGTACTCTGAGGGATATTTACAGCTTTAAATAAATTTATCAGGAAATAAGGAAATCTAAAATACTGAATTAAACATTTAGCACAAGAAGTTGGAAAGCAACAGAGCCAGACCAAAGAAATAAGAGTAAGAGAATTAATACAGAAACGGACAAAAATCCTATCCACCTGCATCAATGTTATCAAGAACCAGTTACAAGAACCAGTGTTAAACTCATTCCAAATCAACGTTGAATTCACATCACTAACGACACATCTGAAATTCAGTCAATCGGCAAAAGCTAGTCTAGTAATTTCAATTCCACGGGTAAAAATTAACCAATCTCTAACCTGTCCCACTTCTGAAAGTTTGCCGTCTTAAACCCCATGCTTCCCCAAGCCTAACCAAGATCAATTCTCTTCTTTGCTCAGAAACACTGCGTCCTACAAAGACAGCTCTCTCTTGTGTAGCAGTCAGGTATTCATTTTGGATATGGAGTCGAGGCCTCTTCCTTTGACACTATATATCACAAAGATATTCACTTCCACATGGTGATAATTACAAGGATGTTCATCGCAGACTAATCCGTGATGTGAGGAAGGTGGAGGCAAACTGGATGACTCTAACTCTGTAAGTAGAAAGGTGAAAGATTAACGGAGACACACCTTATAGTAAAAGGCAAAAGTCAGAAACGATCATTTAGATGTACACATGGCAACATGTATGAATCTTAACGACAAAGTGCTTGGTGAAAAAGGTAAGAAACAAGATGAGACACATATACAAATAACCCAAACCATTTACTTGGAGTAAAGATACAGGACAACTAAATAATACATATTTTGCAAAAACATGGAAACAAAAAGATACACATTTCACTCATTAGAATGTTTACCTCTGGGAGTCCTGTAATGGGAGTGAAGAATGATAAGGAAAGGAGAAGAGAGTAACGTAGATTAGAGTAAACAGAAGTGAACAAAATATAGTAAAGTGAGGGGAGAGGAGGATGGAGGAGAGGAGGGGAAGGTAGAAAGATTAGAGGAGGGTAGGGAAGAGAGGAGAAGGAGCTGGAAGGGAAGAAAGAAGAAAAAGGAGATGAGGAGAAGGAAGAAAGGGAAAGGAAGGGGAAGAGAAACACAGGGCAAGAAGGAAGAAGAAGATAAGAGGAGAGAGGAAAGGAGAAGAGACAAAGAGGAGGCAGGCAGGAGAATCTTTTTCTGGAACAATGTTGCTAATGCGTCATGAATTGAAGAGTATGACTAACTTAATTTCCTTATGGGGTCTAAAACATGAAAAAAATTATTTCAGGCATTTAATGAAGTAATGATGGCAATGTGTACAGATCAGGATAACGGATTGTTATGAAAGCTATTTGTTTTAATGTATGTTCTAAAATTCAAATGAGTTGTATTCTCCAGTTTCTTTCACGCTTGGACATAAAAATAGAATTTTCCCCCATGGTCTATTAAAATTGATGAATATCTTCTCTTCTAGAAGCATCTAATTTCATGTTTATTGAAAGCTTTCAGTAATTTTTTTCTCAAAATAATTAAACTTTTGGTGGAAAAGCAATTATAAACTAAACTTTGTTTTTTCGTGCATACAATCTCTACATGTCTTTATTTTCTTTCATTTTACATTTTTAGGGGTATCTTTACTTTTTTATCATGCATCATATTATCACTATTTTTGAAATCCAAAGGAGAAAAAATAAAATATAACAAAGGCTTCATTCCTTGTCTTTCATTAAAATCATTGTCCATATCATACCGTAAGTTTGGTACCTATGCATACGTAGATTGTAATTTTATGTGTAGATTTTACCTATAAACTAATGTGTTACTTTAAAGAAGTTATCATGGAAAGGTTTCACTTATTCAAATAACCACACTATTGTCTAAATCATTTTTGATCATCCTCTTTAAGAATTATTCAAAAAGTTATTTTATGTACTGAATATATGCACATTTTCTGTATTCCTTAATTTTGCCATATCTTGTTTTTTATAATAAAAATATATATTATACAGAATGAACACTCCCTATTCCACAAAATGACTGATTTTCACCTGTTACCCCCAATTAAATCCACTCATAAATGCTGCAGATTTAATACTATTGAGACTAAACATGAAGATTATCCCACAGGCTCTCCAAACAGGCAAGCAAACAAACAAAAGTACCTGATCTACAAGTATCTAAATCTTTTCTTTCTACTTCTTCCTACCTGAATGCCTGAATTGTGGAGGATTAGCAAAAACACAGCAACAACAAACAAGCAAAAACACCCTAACATTCTCTTAAAATCACGTATCATATGCATGTTTCGTAAAAATTTTTGGTTCCACTTTAATCTACTTATCTTTGTTGGCTAAATTACACTGAAATAATGGTATCGAGATATGAATTTTTGAGAAAAGGCTTAAAAATGTCTCTGTTTTAAAGGAACGGTTTCCAATGCTTTCAAAAGTTTTCAAGTCCTAAAAATACAGAAATGAAACTTAACTGTCTTGTCTGTTTCCAATTCACTCATTATATATACACTGTATGTATATTATATGCAGTACAGGAATATGTAGAAGTGAATGTTCTAACCTAAACAAAGGGATTGGTGATAGCATTTTTAGTATTCAGGTTTCCATATATGGGTTTTGGGTTACAGGCTGTCCGCATCAGAGGATTTGAATTTGCTGTTGGCCCTATTGCTCTTACATTTTTTTTTTTTACCTTAAATAAAGAAAGGCACCAGGAGATTCCTACAGATCTTTTTTCTTTGCCACTATCCCTAGGCAAGAAGGAGGAATTAGCCTTGAAACCAGATCCTTCTAGTCCCTGTATTTAATTTTAAGTAAGAAATCAGGCGACCGAAGATGTAAGATTGTCAGAGAACAGCAGAGGGCAGTATTTACTCATGGCTGAATCGTCTCCGTGCTCAGAAAAGTTTTAAATTTGGAGGGGTCACCGTGGCAGAAATGCATGACATATGCCCTATATTTGCATTGCTTGGCTTAAATTCTGATTTTCTAAATGGTTTCCCTTAAAGGGGAAAGAATACTGACCTAATTCCTAGTCACATTTTTTATTCTTTTAAAGAAGCGACGCATGCTACCACAAAAACTAGCTACAGTAGATGGCAGGGGAATTAATGGGAGTGCAGTACGTGGCACATGGACATTTTTAAAATTTCATTTTTTTTCTATTTCTTTCTATTTTTCTCATATCTGTTCTTTCCCCAGACCAAAAACCAAACCACAACAAAACGAAACAAAATTTCATCATGATTCCTTTGGCTACAAAATGTCAACGGGGAAATACTACAACAGAGATCAAAATTCCAAACTTTGCAACAGGAAAAGATCTCCATCTTTCCAAAGGGCTACCATTGTTATTGTTGAAACTCCAAGGTTTGGCTACCGGCACCTGGGATCCATTTGGGAAGGGAAACAAAACAAACACGAAGTTCCCCTGGCTTTTCCTATAGGAAGTCCAAAGTGCGGCTGGTACCGAGACCTTGGTGTCACCTGGAAGGTGGGGGACGGGGCAAGTGGGTGCAGGTTTAGGGTTCAGCTCGCCCTGGACCGCAGGGAGCTCACTCTGTAGACAGAGGAGGAATGGGAGGATCGGGTTTGGATTCTGTCGGATCCCATTGTACAGCAGCTCCCTCCCCTCCCATCGAAAGAGACGGGGCAGGAAACGGTTAAAGCAAATCCTCGCTGTGCATTCCCAGACAGGCTTTGCTTAATCCTTCCTCCCCGCACGAACAGACCCTCACCCCCCGCCTTTCTTTCATTTCTCTCGACCCCCTTACCCCTGAATTATTACTAGCATAACAACCCAACGGTCTTCCCCCAACCCCCGCCACTAAAGTTATTTATCTGCAAACCTGACCCCGCCTCCATCTATTCTGCGGCAGCTTTTTGCTGTTATTGCTCTGACGCCGGCCAAGATTTGACCAAAAGTAAAAAAAAGGGAAAAAAGTCAGCCCCCCTCTCAGCGCCTCTGACTCGCCGGGCTCCCACACCCGACCGCCTCCGGTCCTCCGGGAGGCTGAAGTGATTAGCATCCCGAGAAGCCAGTCGGAGGCCGAAAACGCCGGCGAGCGCTCGCGGTAGGAGTTCCAGGCGGGGCTGCTTCAGCTCCGGCCCAATGGGGCCGGGGCGAGGGAGGGGCAGTAGGTGACAGGACCGGGAGCTAGGGGGAGTCCGGGCGAACTAAAGTGCGGGGATCAATGAGTGGCGAGCAAAGTTTCTGAGTCTGGCTCCAGCTCGCGGTCTTCCCTCCCCCTCTGTTTGTGTTTCTGCGACGCGCGTGTGTGTGTGTGTGTGTGCGTGTGTGTGTGCGCGCGCGCGCGTGCAGCAGGGAAGGGGCGGGGAGTGTGAGGGACCCGCCGGAGGTGGAGAGGGGCTCGCTGTGCTCCGGCTCCTCAGCGGTACAACCCTCAGCCCGGGCAGGCGAGAAGGAGAGCGCTGACAGCGCAGTCCCGAGCTGCCGCGGGCGCCGCCACCGCCCAGCGCCGACCTCCCCGCCTCCACCGCCAGCGGGGAAGGAGACCGAAGGACCAACCACCCCCCGCCCCAAACAAAAAGCCTTGTGGATTACAAAGTGAAACTGACACGGGACAATAAAAACAAAGATAACCAGGGCAGGGGCGAGGCGCACGAGAGTGGGCTTCTGACTGGGGCCGCCGGAGAACGAACCCCCTGGCATGGTGAGGGGAGGGGACTCGGGGACCGCGCGCTGCTCCAGCCCGACCCCTGCGAGGCCAAGAAGAAAGGGGGACTTGCGCTCGATTTGGATGTACAAATAATGGGTCGGCATTGCTCCCCAGCACAGGTAAAAATTAAAAAATAAAAAAATGCCAAGGAGCGCTGGATGTTGCCTGCGCCCGACCACGGGCTCGAAGCCGCACCAGGGGCGGCGGCGGCGGCTGCTGGAAGAGAAGGGACGGAGCTGAGCGCTCCCAGGTCCCGGAGCCCTAGCGCCAACTCGAGCGCCAGGAACGCAGTTCGAGAGCTGCTCGCGCGCAGACGCCGCCGCCTGGGCCTCAGCGGCCGCTCCTGCAGCCCTGTTGGAGGGGCGTTGCAGCCTTGTTCTTTGAGGAGTGGGGTCTCGAGGAAATCCCTCGTCTCCAGCTTTTGGGAAAGGAATTCGATCATCTCCCGGTTCCCCATCGCCCTTTTCTCCGGGCGCATTTGTTCGTTGCACACATCGCTCCAGACGCTCGTTCTTCCCTCTTCACTTTCTCTGCCTTGGGTAAGTTCTAAAGTTTCTGAAGACAATTGTTTGCAATGATTCCTCATATACCTTAAATACAGGCAACCTCTCCCAACTCACATCCTCCACCCGGGCGAAAACGCTCAGACTCTGGATTCAAAAACAAAGTGAAGAGGGAAAATATAGGAGGTTTGAGAAACTTTTCAGGGAACTCATCAACGCGCAGGAGTGTCCCGCGGAATGCCGTGCCGCTTTTCGTCCCGGCATCTCTCTCGCACTACGCGCCCAAATGGCTACCTGGAGCCTTTGGATGATGCGACTTGCTTCTGCTGGGCTGGAGGTTCTTTGAAATAGCAGGGCTCTCAGAGCCATCGGCTGCATTTTTGCTGGGGCTACTTAATCCCTGTCATTATCACTCCCTTTGCCTCACCTCTTCCTTCTCTTTATCACACCGTTCCAGGGAGCCAGGACCATGGACTTGGCAGCAGACAGGGCTCCTGGCCGCTCGTGGCTCCCGCTGCCCACTCTGTCAGTATTTCAGCTCTTTCGCATCTTTTGGCTGCTGTCACTGCTCCCGGGGCCGGCCCAGGTGAGCGGGGCAGAGCAGCGCCAGGTTTTCCAAGTGCTGGAGGAGCAACCTCCCGGCACGCAGGTGGGCACCATCCAGACGCGCCCCGGCTTCACCTACCGGCTCAGCGAAAGCCACGCCCTGTTTGCCATAAACAGTAGCACAGGCACCCTGTACACCACCGCCACCATCGACCGCGAGAGCCTCCCCAGCGACGTGATCAACTTGGTGGTCCTTTCCAGCTCGCCCACCTACCCCACAGAAGTGCGAGTGCTGGTGCGGGACCTCAACGACAACGCCCCCGTCTTCCCAGACCCCTCGATCGTGGTCACTTTCAAGGAGGACAGTAGCAGCGGGCGCCAAGTCATCTTGGATACGGCCACCGACTCAGACATCGGCTCCAATGGTGTGGACCACCGCTCCTACCGCATCATCCAGGGCAACGAGGCGGGTCGCTTCCGCCTAGACATCACCCTGAACCCGAGCGGCGAGGGCGCGTTCCTGCATCTGGTGTCAAAGGGCGGGCTGGACCGCGAGGTCACTCCGCAGTACCAGCTATTGGTGGAAGTGGAGGACAAGGGCGAGCCTAAGCGGCGGGGCTACCTTCAGGTAAACGTGACTGTGCAAGACATTAATGACAACCCCCCGGTTTTTGGCAGTTCCCACTACCAGGCGGGGGTGCCTGAGGACGCGGCCGTGGGCTCCAGCGTCCTCCAGGTGGCGGCGGCGGACGCGGACGAGGGCACCAACGCGGACATCCGCTATCGGCTGCAGGACGAGGGGACCCCCTTCCAAATGGACCCCGAAACCGGGCTTATCACGGTGCGAGAGCCCCTGGACTTCGAGGCCCGGCGCCAGTACTCGCTTACGGTGCAGGCTATGGACAGAGGCGTGCCTTCCCTGACTGGGCGCGCCGAGGCGCTGATTCAGCTGCTGGACGTGAACGACAATGACCCTGTGGTGAAATTCCGCTACTTTCCTGCCACCTCGCGCTACGCCTCGGTGGATGAGAACGCTCAAGTGGGCACTGTGGTGGCTCTGCTCACCGTGACCGACGCAGACTCGCCCGCGGCCAACGGGAACATCTCCGTGCAGATTCTCGGGGGCAATGAGCAGCGCCACTTTGAGGTGCAGAGCAGCAAAGTGCCGAATCTGAGCCTCATTAAAGTAGCCAGCGCCCTGGATCGCGAGCGCATCCCTTCTTACAACCTAACAGTTTCCGTCTCTGATAACTATGGGGCGCCCCCTGCCGCAGCGGTCCAGGCGCGCTCTTCTGTGGCAAGCCTGGTGATTTTCGTCAATGACATCAATGACCACCCTCCTGTCTTTGCACAGCAAGTGTACAGAGTGAACCTGAGCGAGGAGGCGCCCCCGGGAAGCTATGTGAGTGGCGTGTCTGCCACCGATGGCGACTCTGGTCTCAATGCCAATCTGCGTTACAGCATCGTCTCTGGCAATGGACTAGGTTGGTTCCATATTAGTGAACATAGCGGCCTGGTGACCACTGGGGCTGCTGGGGGCTTGGACCGTGAACTTGCTTCTCAGATTGTACTGAATATCAGCGCTCGGGACCAGGGGGTTCACCCCAAGGTTTCCTATGCCCAGCTTGTAGTAACTCTCCTGGATGTGAATGATGAAAAGCCAGTATTTAGCCAGCCAGAAGGGTACGATGTATCTGTGGTTGAGAATGCCCCAACAGGGACGGAACTATTGGTGCTGGGAGCAACTGATGGGGATCTGGGTGACAATGGCACAGTGCGCTTCTCCTTACAAGAGGCTGAGACTGACCAGAGGTCCTTCCGTCTGGATTCTGTGTCTGGGAGGTTGAGTACTATCTCCTCCTTGGACAGAGAGGAGCAAGGTTTCTACTCCCTGTTGGTTCTGGCCACAGATCTAGGCTCCCCTCCCCAGTCTTCAATAGCTCGCATCAATGTGAGTCTCTTGGATGTGAATGACAACAGCCCTGTGTTCTACCCAGTCCAATACTTTGCTCATATTCAGGAGAATGAGCCTGGAGGCAGCTACATCACCACAGTGTCTGCTACTGACCCAGACTTGGGTCTCAATGGAACTGTCAGATATAGTATATCAGCTGGGGACAGGTCTCGGTTTCAGGTCAATGCTCAGAGTGGGGTTATTTCTACAAGAATGGCCCTAGACAGAGAAGAGAAAACAGCTTACCAATTGCAAATTGTCGCTACTGATGGTGGCAATTTACAGTCTCCCAACCAGGCAATAGTAACCATCACTGTATTGGACACTCAAGACAACCCACCTGTATTCAGCCAGGCTGCCTACAGCTTCGTGGTCTTTGAGAATGTGGCTCTGGGATATCATGTGGGTAGTGTGTCTGCATCCACCATGGATCTCAATTCCAACATCAGTTATCTCATTACTACTGGGGATCAGAAAGGTATGTTTGCTATCAACCAGGTCACTGGGCAGCTTACCACAGCAAGTGTGATTGACAGAGAAGAGCAATCGTTTTATCAGCTGAAAGTAGTTGCCAGTGGGGGCACAGTGACTGGAGACACTATGGTTAACATAACAGTTAAGGATTTGAATGACAACTCTCCCCATTTCCTTCAGGCGGTAGAGAGTGTGAATGTGGTGGAGAATTGGCAGACAGGTCACAGCATTTTCCAGGCCAAAGCTGTGGACCCTGATGAAGGTGTCAATGGCATGGTACTCTATAGCTTGAAGCAAAATCCCAAGAACCTGTTTACTATCAATGAAAAGAATGGTAATATTAGTCTGCTAGGGCCCCTGGATGTTCATGCTGGTTCCTACCAGATAGAGATCTTGGCATCTGACATGGGTGTTCCACAGCTCTCCTCTAGTTTCATCTTAACAGTTTATGTCCATGATGTAAATGACAACCCACCAGTGTTTGACCAACTTTCTTATGAGGTCACCCTTTCTGAGTCAGAACCTGTGAATTCTCGATTTTTTAAAGTGCAAGCTTTTGATAAGGATTCAGGAGCAAATGGTGAAATTGCATACAGCATTGCTGAAGGAAATACAGGGGATGCTTTTGGCATATTCCCAGATGGTCAGTTGTATATAAAAAGTGAACTGGATCGTGAACTTCAAGACAGATATGTTTTACTGGTTATTGCTTCTGACAGAGCAGTGGAACCCCTTAGTGCTACTGTGAATGTTACTATAATTTTAGAAGATGTAAATGATAACAGACCTCTTTTTAACAGTACCAATTACACATTTTACTTTGAAGAGGAGCAGAGAGCTGGGTCATCTGTTGGCAAAGTAAGTGCTCTAGATAAAGACTTTGGGCCAAATGGAGAAGTAAGGTATTCTTTTGAAATGGTGCAGCCCGATTTTGAGTTGCATGCTATCAGTGGGGAAATTACAAACACTCGCCAGTTTGACAGGGAGTCCCTTATGAGGCAGAGAGGGACTGCAGTGTTTAGCTTTACAGTCATTGCTACAGATCAGGGGCTCCCTCAGCCTCTCAAGGATCAGGCCACAGTACATGTTTATATGAAGGATATAAACGATAATGCTCCCAAATTTTTAAAAGACTTTTACCAAGCTACAATATCAGAGTCAGCAGCCAACCTGACACAAGTTTTGAGAGTATCTGCCTCAGATGTCGATGAAGGTAATAATGGACTTATTCATTATTACGTAATAAAAGGAAATGAAGAAAGACAATTTGCTATAGACAGTACCTCTGGTCAGGTGACACTAATTGGCAAATTAGACTATGAAGCAACACCTGCCTATTCCCTTGTAATTCAAGCAGTGGATTCAGGGGCAACCTCCCTCAATTCAACCTGTACCTTAAATATTGATATTTTAGATGAAAATGACAATACCCCTTCTTTCCCTAAATCAACACTATTTGTTGATGTTTTGGAAAACATGAGAATTGGTGAACTCGTGTCTTCTGTTACTGCAACTGATTCAGATTCTGGTGACAATGCTGATTTACATTACAGTATTACTGGGACTAACAACCACGGAACTTTTAGCATTAGCCCAAACACTGGGAGTATTTTTCTTGCCAAAAAACTGGACTTTGAGACACAGTCTTTGTACAAATTAAATATAACAGCAAAAGACCAAGGAAGGCCTCCTCGTTCATCTACGATGTCAGTGGTTATACATGTGAGGGACTTCAATGACAATCCTCCTAGCTTTCCTCCTGGGGATATTTTCAAGTCTATTGTTGAGAACATTCCCATTGGAACATCTGTCATTTCAGTGACTGCACGTGACCCTGATGCAGACATTAATGGGCAACTATCCTATACAATCGTTCAACAGATGCCAAGGGGCAACCACTTTGGCATAGATGAAGTCAAAGGCACTATATATACTAACGCTGAAATTGATCGAGAGTTTGCTAATCTCTTTGAGTTAACTGTAAAAGCCAATGATCAAGCAGTGCCTATAGAAACTAGACGGTATGCTTTGAAAAACGTGACCATTTTGGTTACAGATCTCAATGACAATGTCCCAATGTTTATATCACAAAATGCTCTTGCTGCAGACCCTTCAGCTGTGATTGGTTCTGTTCTGACAACAATTATGGCTGCCGACCCAGACGAAGGTGCTAATGGCGAGGTGGAGTATGAGATCATCAATGGTGACACAGACACCTTCATTGTGGACCGTTACAGTGGAGACTTGAGAGTTGCTTCAGCACTGGTGCCTTCTCAGCTCATTTATAATCTCATAGTTTCAGCGACAGACCTTGGCCCGGAAAGGAGGAAGTCAACCACTGAATTGACCGTCATTCTTCAGGGCCTTGATGGACCTGTTTTTACTCAACCCAAATATATAACTATTTTGAAGGAAGGAGAACCCATTGGTACCAATGTAATATCCATAGAAGCAGCTAGCCCCAGGGGATCAGAAGCCCCAGTGGAGTATTATATTGTTTCAGTTCGTTGTGAAGAAAAAACTGTTGGACGCCTCTTTACTATTGGACGACAAACGGGCATAATTCAGACGGCAGCCATTCTGGACCGGGAGCAAGGAGCATGTCTTTACCTGGTGGATGTTTATGCCATAGAGAAATCAACTGCATTCCCCAGAACACAGAGAGCAGAGGTAATGATTTTGTAGTCGTTTATGAATTATTTGTTGATGTGGTTTTTAGAAAGAGCATTCTCTTTATATTTACTTTCTATAACTATTTACCCTTGTTGTTTATTGTTCATTTTATTCACAGGAGCATATAAAAGTGTACTATCACAAAGACTAACAAGAAATACATGCAATTTAGTTTTAATCCTGGTCAAAACCAAACAATGAGCAGTTTTTACTTTGTATTTCACCTCATAGCAATCACGTGGAAGGCCAGGGAGAAATCTTTAGTCATTTCAGAAGTGCAAAACAGAAATCCATGTATCTAAGCTAAATCACCACACTAAACTAAACGCCCCTCCGTAAGGAAGTCTGCTGGAGGATGGGCAGTTTCGGACTTCTAGGGGGAGTGGCAGTGGAGGATGGACTGACAGTTTACATCAGGGCGGTATTATCTTTCACATCCTCAGCAGTCTTGGCAGTTTCTGTATAGGCAGTGACTAATTTTAATGTGCTGAGCCAAGTTTGGGGAGATTCCTGATTTCATCTGCCTTCACATTTTAGGCACTATCTTCTGACTTGGGGTAATCCTTTCTCTTCCCTCTTGAACTATAAAGCATGCAATGTGCTGTGAATGATCAGACATTAGAAGCTGTTTCTTGAGACAAAACCGTGTTGTTCAATGCCATGGTATAGGTACATGTTCTTCTGTCTGCTGGTGGGTAAGAAATTCTTGTTTCACAGTATAAGCCAAAAGAATTCCAAGCTTGACCTTCCTTAGGCTTGTACTTCCGTGTATCATTGATTTGTTTTTTAATTGAACTACCTCCAAAGTTGTTTTGATAATCAACTAGAAATAATATAGCTATACTCTGGAAAGCTCTCATTTGCTGTCTTCTTTCTCTCTCTCCCTGCTCCCTTCAAAGATATTCTAGCGTCACTCAGCCAAAAACACAAAATATCAAATGTGGTTTGTGATACTTGGCATTAACCCAGATACCACATGCTAGTGAAGTTGAGGCTCGTGTGTTTGTTTTCTTGCTTTCTTTTCTTTTTTGGGGAGGTGAAGGGTTTCCTTCATTTAAAATGTTCATTTGCTATTATTATCTCTCAGAATCCCCTGTGATTTTGTTTTTTTCCGTAATGGCTAACTATGTCTGTTCTGTGGATGGAACAGCAAATTCATGGCCTAGAGGGTATTAGAGATATAATTAGAGATATAATCCTTAATAGAGATATAATTCTTAGATATAATTCTTAGAGATGTAATTCTAAGTGGAATTCAGTTTTGTCTTATATACATTGCCCTGAAGGGACTTCTAACCCAAATGTCCTCTTTTGCCTAATTAGGTTTTTAAAGATCTTAACACAGGGCTTATATATTGAGCTATTTGGTTTAACTCAGGCCATGATTTACATGTAATTTTATTTGATTTGAGGTTATTCCTATGCTAAACCCACTTCCTGTCTCTACCTTCCTTCTCTGGAATTATTTCTTAGAGGAAGAGATTTAATTAGCTTGAAAACTGAAATATTTATTAAAGACGGGCAATTAAGTCATTATAGACTTCAGATGAATTTGTTAAACTGCAAAACAAATTATGTTATTGGTTGTTGTTTGGTTTCTTACATTAAATTTTATTAAAACAACATGGAGAATGAGGATAAATGTCCATTGTTATCATTAGAATATATACTTTGGCTTGTTATTTACTCATTAGATATGCAAAGATTGGTTTAGCTTAAATTTGTTAAATAGTGGTGTCTCTGCAATAGACATGAAGATTAAAATATAAATCATTATAAATTATTTTCTTAGTAGTAGAAGATACTATGTTACTTTTTTAGCCTCAAATGATATCAATGTGAAAAGTTATTCATATTTACTGTACCCTATTTATTTAAAATCTGGGGAGAATTCATTATGATGGCTTTTTTATAGGAAAAAAATTGTTTGTCAGGGTATCTTCTGTGAACTAAAGTGCTGAAATTGTAAACCAAGTTTGAGTTCCCAAGCTCCAACCACTCCTAAAATTAAAAGCAAATGTGTTTCTCCAAAGAATATTGAAAGCAGTAGTTGGGGGCTAGAATTTCATATTATTATTGGTTGTATCTTTCAAGTATATACAATAAAGTTCTTTCTTCCTTCTGCTCAAACAATTAATTTACCGTGGTTCTACCTCTGGTTGTCAGAGGTGATTTTTCAACTGTTTGTTTTCAAGTGCAAACTTCACTCCAGTGGATTTTGTACAAATTTATTCGTGTACATTGATGGGAGTCTGGGTTGCTTACTCAGGTTTCTGGCTAGAGTCATGACTGATCACATTCGTGGGCAACAAGAGGGTCAGTGGGTAAAAGAGAGTGATTTAATCTGCATTCTTTTCCAAGCTCTGATACTTGTGGAGGAGGGCTGGAGACTGCAGACCTGCTGATCTTGCTCATTCTAGAGACCTGTCCAGTTGTCCACCTTCAGTTACCCTACTTATTGTATCTCAAACTTTGACATGAACAGGAGTGTCTATGAAGGCTTTTGAGTTGCAGACACCAGGTTTATTATCCTTTTATTCTTGTGTCTTTATAACCTCAGAAGGGTCTTGATTATGTCAAATAGCTCACACAAATTTTGTACCATTTTTTCTAGATTCAGCAAAAAAATGAAGATGTAATACTTCAATGAGCATTTCTGTTTTAATATGTGTTGGATAGGAACATGTTACTTAGGGACTTGGTTGGACCTCATCAAGGTCAGAGGCTTGGTTTCATTGATCTTTATGATCTCGGAGCCTCATATATTACCTGATGTGTGGTACGTGCTCAGTCCAGGTTTGCTGAGTGAGATGGTAGAAAAGCTAAGACCAGAACATGTGTTCTTGTGCCTCAGAATAAATCAACAGAGAGAAGCTGAGGGAATGGTGGAAGTTAGTAAATTTGATGTTGATCATTAATTGAACTAAGGATATGCTAATTATCTCTGTTCTACAAAAGAATTGAGAATTGTCAGAAAACACAAACAGGAAAGAGGAACTTAGATGGGTGGTCTCACATGGAACTTAAGGTTTAAATGGAAGGAGATACTGTATAAGCGTCCAGCTTGCAGTTCTCAAATTTGTTGGTTTCAGGACCCCTTTCTGCTCTTAGAAATTGTCAAGGACCCCAAAGAGCTTTTGCTTAGGTGTGTCTTATCTATTGGTATTTATTATTTTGAACATTAAAACAGAAAATTTTAAAATATTTATTAATTCATCTAAAAATCACATTAAACATATAACATTTTTGTTTTATTTTATTTAAAAAAACTTTATTTTAGCAAAATTAAAAAAATAATGAGGGGGCTGCCCTGGTAGCATAGAAGTTGGGTTAGTGTACTCTTCTTTGGCAGTGAGGGGTTTGTGGGTTCAGATCCCAGGCACGGGCCAACACACTGCTCATGAAGCCATGCTGTGGTGGTGTCCCACATACAAAATGGAGGAAGACTGGTGTAGATGTTAGCTTAAGGACAGTCTCCCTCAAGCAAAAAGAGGAAGATTGGCAATAGATGTTGGCTCAGGGCCAATGTTCCTTTAGAAAAAGAAATAATAATAATAATGAAAAGAGAGACATTATTTTACATTTTCTTAATTTTTTAATGTCTGACTTAAGAGAAGATAGCTGGATTCTCAAATCTTCTCATTCAGTCTATTGTAATGTATTGTTTTGGTTAAAGTCTATGAAAAGAACCCATCCTCACTCCAACATATGGAGTTAGATAAGGGAGAGAGACTTTGATATCCCTTTTCAGATATTTGTGGGTTTTCTTTTGATACTACACCAGAACTGTAGTATCTGTATCTGTAGTATCACAAGTGGTAGTTTCTTAAAACTTACGTGTGATGTGGAATGTGAAACCATATCAATGAACTTCTCATGTTTTGTTACATAAAAATATATTGATCTATCTTGCATTCTGAATGGATCTTTTACCTATGCATTTCTTAGAAATAAAGATCAGGCATTGATCATTTGGAAAACATTGGTATAGCTGATAAGAATCTTATCAAAACAGTCTTTAAATATATTGACTCTCAACCTCATGGTGATGGCTGGAAGTTTTCCAAAATCCAAATTTTCATTTCAAAGCTCAAATTTTATCATAAATAACATGTATTATAAGTTATTTTCCTTGATTGTGTCAGCCTGCCTTTGTTCATTTTCAAACAAACGAAAAAATGTCTGCCACATACTCAAGTCCAAAAAGCATAGTTTCTCTGTCAGTGGTTCTTTCAGGTAAAAATCATGTTCCATCAATAAAGCAGCTAGTTCAGCTCGCAACTCAATCGCACGCATGCTTTTCCTTGAAATAGCTACAGTACTTAGGTCCAGATTAATGGTTCTTTGTGCACAGTTCACTATTTGTAATACAAAATATTGAAAAGACATCAAGATTTGAGTCTAGATTTAATAAAATTAATAATGTTACTGTTTCTTCAAGGAAAGTTTTTAAGTGAAATTGGCATTTTGTTTTCGCTGAGATGCCTAGCAGTGAAGAACAGTCTGCTCTAGAAGACTAGGGAGCTACTGCTTGGATCGGTGCTCAGGCACAAGCAGCTTCCCCCACCATTGCGTTTGCACCTCTAGTGTAAATGTCAGCACAGGGAAAAAGGCAGACGTTTTGCATTATTACGAAGATAATTTTGATTTTCCGGGCCTCTTTAATCAGTTTCTGGTGTGCCTAGAGCCCCATGTTCCACAGTCAGAGAACCATTCTTCTAGGTACTGAGATTTTTGCAATTCAGTAAAAGAAGAAGCCACTAGAAACACTTTATTAAAAGTGTATTTAGAATATTAGGTGAATGGACTATGATTCGTTAAAGATTAGAAATGAGTTTTAGCAAATGAATAATAAATTAATTTATTTCATAGTGAAATCATCAAGATTTCCAAGAGAAATGATGGCAACATTTGTAAGATCAGTGCTGAATACCAAGTTTAGAAATAATTTTCTTCCAGAGGGTTTAGAATCAGAATTAGCACACCTTAGATTAAATACCTATATTGCTTGTGTATCATCCTTCACAGGCAAACTATGAGCAACAGAACCGGGTATATTATAATAAATAATTACTACTATTATTATTATAAAATGTATTGAGTATTGCTATGTTCAATCATGGGCTAAGTGCTAAGTGTTTTCTTAGTGATTTTGTCATTTGACTCTCACAACAGTAGTAATATCATTCCCTTCAGAGCTATAAAAACAGTCTCAGAAAAGTTAGATAATTTGCTTAAGGTCAGATAGAAAGAAAAATCACATCCAGACTTGCCTAAGTCCATTATTTGTACTCATAGCTACTATTCTATAAAGTCAGAGCAATCTGTGGTTTTAGTTAAGAGAAGGGCTCTTTACTCTGTAGATATGACTTTATATGTATGCTTTTAATAATCTTGTTTTCATGCCCTTGTTTGTTGTTAAAAAGTCTTTGAAAAGTAGTCTTATGTATTGTCTGAACTACGGGAACCAGGCTTTTTCATGCTTCAGTTAAGGCTGTCGGCGGATGCTGGATTCCTATGGGTCAGTTAGTGGCGGTAGCCATGAGCCCAAACTGGGCACGTGTGGAAGTGTTTCCAGAGCAGGGCAGAAGGATGAGAACATGAGCAAGGGGAAGCAGAGACAAATGAAGAGCTCAGCTACATGAAGTGCCTCTCCTCATCCACAGGACTAGACAATCTGGAAGAAGTTGTTCCCATTTATAAAGGCGGAGAATCCATTTTTGGATTTTCAGATATGAAATCTTACTCTCCGAAGGAATCATGATAAAGTTGGATGGAGTGCGAAGGCTATGTTAAAATTAGGAAAACATCTTATTGCTTTCACTGCTTTTGATCTCCAGAGTGTTTTTTAAAAAACAACCTGTGATTATTTTCTGATTTGGTTTTTTCTCCCTATTGGTGTGTTTTTAAATTTATTAAAAAAAATTCTGTGACTTAGAGGGCTCTATAAATTTTCAGGACATGTACAAATGTGGACCACAAACAGGAATATTGATGGCCAATTAAACTCAGGCTGCACGTTTTATATATGGCTTCAAGATGTTTCATTTGGTCTCTGTTTTGGTGATAGATTTCCATAGACCTAAGTTATTGTCTGATGAATTTATTATTGCTTTTTTGCCTTTATTAAAATCCTAATCATTTTAATCCTTTATTGTTTCATTAGATTTTGAGGCAACCACTCTAGGAACAGTTCTGAAAAATATTTATGTACTTAGCATTTTGTGGAATCAATTTTTCATCGTGTTGTCTGCAGCTTGAGCTTTGTCATCGTTACAATGAAAAATTGCCTAAGAACCTCATTAGTTGTGAGGCACTGTTGAGTTAATGACTATAAAAAAATTCCACAGGCCCTGAGGTGGGTCCTCTAGTCCAAGAATTAATAAATCTAGGGCTCAGCTCTTTATAATACCCATGAAACTAGGTAGTATTCTGAATTAGGAATGGAAATTGAGAGTGGAAATAGGAAAAGAATAACTGGCAAGTGATATGGGCCAAGATAAAAAGTTCCTTAAAATGTCCTAGATATAGATTATGGTAAATCTTTTCTAATGTTTTCAAGCTTTAGGTAGTCTATGATAACAGTGGCTGATTTTAGTAGTACATTAAATATGGACGAGAAAGTTTTTTTTTTTTTATTTTTCCTTTTTCTCCCAAAGCCCCCGGGTACATAGTTGTGGGTCCTTCTGGTTGTGGCATGTGGGATGCTGCCTCAGCATGACTTGATGAGCGGTGCCATGTCCACGCCCAGGATTCGAACTGGCGAAACACTGGGCTGCCAAAGCGGAGCGCGTGAACCTAACCACTTGGCCACGGGGCCGGCCCCAGAGGGGAGAGTATTAAGCATGCATGCAGACAAGTGAAAAAGAAAATTCTATTAGACAAATATTCTTTATAAAATATACACGTATAATATATTATATATTAATATATATAATAGCGTATATTAATGGTATGCAACCATTCTACAAAGGCTGCTGAATTTTCCCTGGTGTTCATATCCTAAGACAAAATAGGACAATAATGTCATGAAGATGAAACATAATCTAATTGGCAGATAATTTACATGTGGTAATGAAGAATTGACTATAGGAACACAGTCTTTTTCATTTTCTAGACATATATCCATAATTAAGAAAGAATCAGTGAGTAAAAACCAAGTTTTACAGTATTGAAGAAATGTTGAGAGACATTTACAAACCCTGCTTGACAACTGGCTGTTGGGAGCCAATGGCATTGTTACTGATTGTTTCAGATTATTTGACATTTTTCTGAAATGTTTTATCATTTATACATTCGAAAATACACAAAGTGCTTACATTATGTCAGACACTGGTAAGCATCAGGGACTGTCTTGCCTTCACAGTAGGTACATATGACATCTCATCATTTGACACGTGAGAATACTGAGGCTCAGGGAGGTTAAGTTTACGGAGCTGGTTTGTGGTCGAAGCAGGATTTGAACCCAGAGTCTGACTCCAGAGTATGTACATTTGATCCCCACACAGCACTGAGTAAGCACTGACATAAGAGTGGTTGATACTTTCATAGTGGTGACTGAAGAAATATAGGGAAAAGTGAAATTTAGGTAATGACCCAGTAGTAGGTTTACTTTATGCTCTTGTCAATCTTTATTTAGGTTAGGTTTGAACAAATGGACCTAGAATCTGTCAGTTCTTCATTTTAATTTTTTAAACTTGAGATGGGAATATATTTCCATTCTTCTAGTTACTGCCTCAGTTATTTCCTTCCCTTTTCAGCAAAAGTTTCTTGAAAGAGTTGCCTATACTTGCCTTCTTTCTTCTCTTTCTCTCTTAAATCCACCCCATCAGGCTTGGCTTCTGCCACTCCAGTGAAATTGCCCTTACCCAGGCCACCAAGATAGTCACATTTCTACATCCAATGGTCAGTTCTCAGTGCTTACTGTATATATACTTCTGAATCATCATACTCTGTGGATGTTTCTAAGTCATCATAATCTGGGTTTTTACCCTATTTCTGGGACCAATTCCTTCTCAGCCTCCTTCACCAACTTTTCTCCATCTCCTCAAATTCTAAATGTTGGACTGTCCCCGGAATCAGTGCTTGAAACTCTTCTCTTTTCAAGCTACACTTACTCTACACTTATCTCAATCAATCTCGTGATTTTAAATAACATGTACACACTAATGACTCTGAAATTTTGTCTCCACTCTGTGTATATCTCCTAAATTCCATATTTGTATAACCAACCACTTACTCTTTATATTCGATTAGGTTCTTAATAGATATTTTAAATTAACATTTCCATATCTGAGCTCCTGATATCTTCCCTAATAAAAACCTACTCTACCCTCAGCCATCTCCTCAACTGATGGCAATTCCAATCTTCTAATTGTTCAGGTCAAAAAACTTGGAGTCATCTTTGACTCCTCACTTTCATACCCTGTGTACAATCGATCAGTTAATCTTGACTCTCTCTTAAAAATATATCCAGAAACTGATCATTTCTCATCCCTTCCATTGTTAGTTACTACCTTGGTCTAAGACCGTCATTTTTCCCTTAGATTATTGAAGACACCTTATTGATCTCTAACATTCTTTCCTACTATTCTCCTACCTTGCTTATCTCCTTTACCCACTCTGGCATCTTGCTGTTCCCAGAACTTGCCAGGCAAACACCTGCTTCGGAGCTCTTGCTCCTGGCTCTTCTCTTTGCATGGAACGCTCTTTCCTCCTGATATCTATTTGGATAATTTCCTCTCATGCTTCAAGTATTTGCTCATATCTCACATTCCGAGTGAGAATTAACCTTCCTTTACTAACTTATTACCATCACCACCCCCTCGTCCTTTCTGATCCCTATTTCTCTGCTACATTTTTTCCTCTTCCTCCCCTATAGGATTTACCAGCTTCCTTCACCTGCTTCTTCTTATCTCCCTTGGAATGCCCTTGGAATCAGTCCTTGAAATTTTTCTTTTCTAATCTATACTAATCCATTGAGGAGCTTAACCAATCTCAGTATTCTAAATAATACATATACACTATACATGTGTCTGCCTGTGTGATATAACTTACTGATCTATAATTTTGATTATGTTTTATCTGTCTTCCTCCTACTAGAATGAAATGCCACAAGGGCAAGTATATTTATCTTCTCTGTTCACTGATGTGCCCCACAAGCCTAGAACATTACTCAGAACGTAGTAGGCACAAGATAAATTTTTGTTGAATGGTTGAACGAATGAATGAACTGACTTCCCTTCTTCTGTCCTTGACGCCTTCCATCTAGTGTAACAGCTGAAGTGATCCTTCAAATGCAGGTCAGATCATTTCACTCATTTGCTCAAAGCCCGTGGCTTTCCATTTCACTCACAGTAAAAGTCAGATCCTTATGCTGACCTGTAAGGCCCTGTGTGACCTGCTTTGTCAGTTATTTGTCTGCCTTCTTTTCCTGCTGGCTCTCCCGCACTGAGCTTGCTCAGCAACCACAGCCAGGGCTCCAGGGCCCGGCCTGGATGCTTCTGCCTCAGGGTCTTTGACTCGCCCTACTGCCTGCCTGAACTGCTCCCTTCACGCTTCCTTCACATCTTTCCTCAAAGTCACCTTGCAAAGTTCTCCTTCCCTTAACTTTCCTTTTTCTCTTTCCTTCTTTTCATTTCTCCTTAGGCTCTCTCATCACCCAACATAACACATATGTTACTTCTTTATTTTGTTTATGATATGTCTTCCTTCTAAAATATATGTTCCATGAGGGGAGAGATTTTCATCTGTTTATTACTGCCGTATTCCCAGCACCTTCAATAGGGCTGGCTCAATGCTGACACTCAGTAAATCTTTGATAAACTAAGGAATTACTGTCGAACACACTGCAGATATGCTGCCTCAGTGCCAGGAACTCAGTCAGTGATGCGTGCTGAGGGAAAGGGGTCATTTTTCATATCTCAAGCCAAGCTGTGGAGCTTCCTCTGAAGTTACTGAAGCTGGCTAATTGGCAAGGGCTGATTTTCCTGGATAAAATGACAGTGGCTGCATGACTTGACTGGCTAAGAGCCTGGTAACCCAATCTCTAGAAATCTGAGTGTCTTGAGGTACAGCACAATCACTGATGCTTATTTTATAGGCATTTTGGTGAAGTAGGACATTTTAGGATATTTATCATAATGTATGCTACACTATTACTGTGTCTTCTTATTTCCTTAGAACTTACCTAATTTTGTTTTAGGGAGCAAATCTTAGCTTACGGTAAACCACGTTGCTCTTCAGCAAAAAGATGCATATGGAGACACTTCTTAAAAATTACTATTTTTAATGCAGATGACTTTAAGTGCTAGCATTCCTCTTTCAAGTTTGCCATCCTTGCTCAACATTTAACATCCATAATATTAGTAAACTTAAGAAAATGCAGCAAAGAAAATATTGCTTAATAATTCATCCTGATCTGTACTTTAGTTGAAAGAGTGTATGCTTTTGTTTTGGAATAAGTTTGATTTAAATGTTTTCACAGCTACTCTCTGAATCTCATTTTCCTCATCTGGAAAATGGGAATGATAACACCTCTTTCGTAGCTTCTTGTGAGGATGAAAAACAGAAAGGTACTCTGTAAAGTTTGTTAGTTCCTATTTCTTTTCTCCAAAGTACAGATATGCACAGAACTATTAACTTTAATAAACACTTTCTAGGGGCCAGCTCAGGGGTGTAGTGGTTAAGTTCGTGTGTTCTGCTTTGGTGGCTTGGGCTTCCCCGGTTTGGATCCTGGGCGCAGACCTGCGCATGGCTCATCCTCCACGCTGTGGAGGTGTCCCATATACAAAATAGAGGAAGATTGGCACAGATGTTAGTTCAGTGACAATCTTCCTCAAGCAAAAAGAGGAACATTGGCAATGGATGTTAGCTCAGGGCCAATCTTCCTCACCAAAAAAAGAAAAAAACACTTTCTATTTCTAAAGTGTTTTAGCATGCTATCCATCTTTTTTCTTGATTTCCCTAAAAGGTTAGTAAGGAGATAGGTCAGGTGTTTTTCTCTTCATTTAAGTAAAATGCAAAGAGAATTTTTTGGTTTGTGTGTGGTCACAAATATAGACTAACATCCAGGTTCTTCCGACTTTGGTCAACATGCTTGAGATTAAACCACACTGCCCAGTCTGTGGTTTAGTTGATGCTATTTACCTGTGTACCATTTTATTGTTGTGACATAATTCAATAATAGTTATAGTCTCTTAAGGGAAGTAATTTATTAATCCAGCAAATTTACTGGGAGGCCTCATTGCTTATGAAACAAGCAAATTAAAATATAAGATTATTTAGTGTCCATTTCATTTTGAAGACTTATCTCTGATTTAGATAGGGAATATTCGTCTGTCAATTTTCAGTGATGATGGTGAAATATTGACTACCATGAAATTGCGTGTTTATCTGTGAACCTATTTTGAAAATACTTTTTGGTCAACTACTTAATGTATTTCTCTTAATTGAGGTCAAATTGGCTTCATCGAACACAGGTAAAAGTCTTTCTTCAAAACCGCTTTGTTTTTTACAAAACATAAATCCTGGTAACTTCTTAAGTGAGAGTTTTCTAATTCATAAGTAAAACATTTCCCTTAAAAGAAAAATGTTTTATTACTTACTGAAAATTTCAAAATAAGCAAATACTCGAAGATGATGGTCTTCCCCCAGCTTAGTATAGTGTTCTGTAGTATATGACTCTTTGTACTTTAGTTAAAACTATTACTATTTATATCTACATATGCATCCACTTCATTCTATGATGGATTTGAACCAAGTTACAAAAGGATATATACAATGAAAAGATAAAATAGTTAAATGGATTTCTAAGAAGTAAAAATAAGTATAGCTAAAAAATAACCCTGGACTATATAAGATTAGTGTACAAATCTATACGCCTTGGGTGGGTGGCCTGCTGAGTTTACGTTTAGCTTTCTAAACAGCAAATCAAACAGAGAAATGAGATCAGGTATATGTCATGGTGTCCTAAGACTAAACAGACATCTACATGCATAAGAGAGTTAACAAAACAAATATAGATTTTCTAAATGCAGGGACCTAAGAGGAAATTGACTCACAGGTACTCAAAAAAGGATCTATTTTCAAGTGCTGATTTTCTCAATGGTACCCTCACCAGTACAATGACAGGTTTTCAACATCTCTTTATTGTGAGGTCTGTTAGTATGGGTTTATGGCAAATTGTGAAAGCATGATTCTAGCAAATACTTTGTTTATGGATGAAAAGTAATTCCCCATTGGTAAAGTGCTTTTGTATGGCTTTATTTCATGTAGTGGGTTAATATTTTCTAATCACACAGAGAGCTTTCCTGCTGGGGTTTTCACATTGGCACATCTGCAGCACATCACGGGGAAAACCTGACTATAGGAGTTTTCAGTAAAATTTTAGCTTAATCCATGAGGAGACTTACTTGTATTTTTTAAGGCAGAATTGGTTAATTTAAACACTATTTGATTAAATTGGTTAAAACACTAGGCACCAAGCTAACAATCTGTGTCTTGGATTGTGACCATTTCTTATAAACATAATTCAGCTTTACTAACTGTTACTTGAATAGATTATATTACTTTATTGTACCATTTTTCCTCGCCAGTAGCTGTATGGCGGTCCTATAATTGCTACCAAAAGGTGACTCATAGTCTATTTTTTTAAGATGGGACATTAAGTTCTCCACTAAAAAGATTAAAATTCTAATTCATGTGTAGAACCAAGTGGGTCAGCACTACCTGTGTAGAAAGGCCACCTTAATATTTTATTATATTACATAATAAAATAGGGAAGGTAATTTATTTATCCATTGAGGTTGTAATTAGTTAAAAGTAAGTCAGGAATCCTTAGTATTTCCAGTCCAGAGCCTGGCAGACTTAACTCCATTTGACCCCTGACTTGCTGGAATATGAAGGAAGTGGGAGGACACATTTTTTTATAGGACAAGATGGTTTGGAACGGGAGACACAGCATAAGCGTGCCAAAAATTTGGGTCAAACTGAACCCAGATGGCTGTAGCTGATAGAGGTGTCTATTATCGTAATTTCTTCTCATCAGATTTCTGTGTGTGTCACTGTGTTTACACTTAGCTGAAGAATTTTTGTTGCTCAGCAACCAAGAAAAAATACCTTCAGAGAATCCATTTTTGTTAAAAAAAAAAAAAAAATTGGTCGTGTTAGATATTAGATAGTGGAGGATGGGGTCCTGTTGCTATTGAGCTGTATTATCATTCAGCAGAAGTGATTTTCCAGGAGAGAGCTGTTTGTTATACATGTCTAAAATTAAATAAATCACATTGTACACTTACTTCTTAGCGCGTCTCTAGCTCTACCTCAAATAGTATTGAAAAAAAAATGGCCTAAGTAAATGCATTATGTTAGTTAATAATATACGTTATTATAATACACAGGGTAAACACTTGAAGAAGTGAATCTATAACTGAAATTCTATTTTCATAACATTAATTTTTCCTAAGTTGCATTTTTTTCAAACTTTGATTTAAGAATTTAATGTGTACTTCCTTTCTGAGGGAGTTCTATGTTATTCTTAATATTGAGTGCAGTTGTTCACGGCATGGTTAAATACTAAAATAAACATAAATTTGGAAGTCAGAATAATTTTGTTCAAATCCTGGCTTTACCTTTCCATGCTGTGTGACCTTGAAGCAGAAGCTAAACTTCTCTGAGCTACAGTGCCTTTATCGGTTAAAAAGAGAGAATTCTAACCACGTATCTTTTTAAGTGTTGTGACAAACATGTCCGGTACACACAGCAGTGCAGATTTTCCTAAAAGACTGTTTGGTTTACTTTTATTGATGCTACATTCAGTTACTTACTCCTTGTGTGGTCCAGAAGGCAACGGTTTAGAAAACAAAAAAATGTAAACAGCTACCGGGCATGTAAATAGCTACTGTTCATGCAGGACTTGCGATAACACTTCTAATGATACCGTGTGGAAGGAAGCAAAACCAAACTTACAAATTCTATTTCCTGGTTTTAGGAAAATTATTACGGAGGCAAATTAAAAAATACCTCTGTGGTAATTTCCTTCATTATACTGTATCCGGAGGAAAATTAGCTTTTAAATGACAGTGATCAGTGAGCTGAAAGACATAACTAAGAAAAGAAAGTTTATTGACTAAGACAGGGAGATGGATGTAGTTTTTAAAATATTGATTTTGCGTATGATTTAAGTAAATTGCAGAATTACTTTCCAAACCTTAGTAGAATGCAAAGCCAGAGCAGCATTATCCAATTTGTAGACCGTGTTCTGATAAGAGTATCAAATATTGAAGTCAGTTTAAAACATGGGCAGCCTATCTGGGCATAATAATAAAAATAAAAACTTTATCGAAAGGTAGGGTGAGCGATTTGTTGATAAATATACCAGAAATTAGACTTCAGAATATATTTAGGGCTCTAAAAGACCTTTATTTTAATTTAATACCACGTTTGGAACATTTAGTCGAGAGAAATCTTTAAATATTCCCACTAATGTCTCATCATTGTAAGCATTGCGGTTTTACAAGTTCTATTCTAGGAAGAGTTATTTTGTTCATTCTATTTGTGCTTTTCTGATGAGGAGTCTTCTTTGTGTTGTAATAGAGGAAATGAAACATGATGCTGTTCTTGTAACATGTTTATTCTGATGTCAAGGCACTTACAGTGGAACAATTTTAAATGTACTATGACTATGCAAGGAAATACACTTCAGCAGAACTGGAGTGAGAAGAGGATGCTAGTTTTTGTTGATTTCCAACTTAAGGGTCAGACATTGTGCTATACACTTTTCAAATATTATCTTCTTTAATTCTCTCAAAAATTCTTTGAAGTAAGTAATGGTATTTTCGTTTCATGGATGGAATCTCAAGGACTCTGACAATTTGAGTACATTGTTTTGTGGTAGAACTGGATTTTAATTCATTTGGTTCCAAAGATTTTGTTCTTTCCACCACACTCTAGTGCTCTTTGATTACTGTAAATCATTTTCTGTTAATGTAGTAGAAAGAATGAGATTAAAGGGATAAAACATAAATATAAAAGAAAGCATTTGAGTGTTGACCTATATCATTATGTAATAATATTCACTTTTTTAAGACTAGAAAATATAATCAAATAATATTTTTTAAAGAGTTAATAATCTTGCTTCAAAGGACATCAATGAATCATATTAAATTAACCATTAATCACATTAAAAGGCAAGACATGCTTAGAAACCACAGAAAATTTATATTTGCTGAGGGTTGAATCTATAATTAAGTGGATTAACTTAGATGTTAAAATAACTTTGAAGAGGACATCTCCATCATTGATATACCCAAACATATCTCCTAATTAAATACTTAAAAATGAATAAATCAAAATTTGCTTTTAATAATGGCTCTAGGAGAAGGAAAAATACAATATTTAACTTCAGTTTAATAACTGATAATTAATATAGATTTAGTAATGGAAGACTGGGTAATATAGAGTTTTATACGTTAAAACACCTATATGCATGTAACCAGGTATAGTTCTATGTGGGTTTCTTTGAGGATTAGTATTATTGCATGTCAAATTTTCTTTACAAGAGCAGGTGAACAGGAAAGGATTGTTGAATTCAAATTTTGGAAACCTCGGAAGAGAGATAAAACTTCTCTTTCAGAGAGGCTACATAATACAGTGGGAAGAGGAAGGACTTTTGGTACAGACACACTTGAGTACAATTCGTGACCTAGGGGAAGCTGTCTAATGTATCAGAGTATCAGTTGCCTCTTTTGTGCAATCTATTTCACCGAGCTGCTTTGAGAAATAAAATAAATGCACCCAGGATATTTACCCAAAATTAGTATTAGTTCACTGCTCTCTCACTATTTTCATTTGCATAGATGCAAATTTTATCTTTGATCGTGCAAGAGAGCAAGGATACAACATTGAGAACTGCTCAATGACACCTCATCTGCCTTGAAAAGAGAACAAGTCTGAGTGCTTTATTGCGGTGTTTCCCAGTAGAGTATTCAACCTACTTAGGATTTCCAGTTTTCTTCTAAGATGGAAGATGGACATAGAGACAGAAGAGATGTTAATCCTTTTCCTGGCCATTTGCCTGGCTGTGTATGTTCACCTTGCTAAAATCTTGTTTCTGCGCATTGTCACTTAGGCAATAACCAAGGACTTCTAAATTAGAAGGGATAAGCACCGGGACCTTGATCTTATTTTTCATTGTGAACAGTTTATTTGCCTTTGTATTGCCTTCCCTTCCCATCCTTAACTTGCTTTCCAGTATTCAACAAGCCAGATATAGTGCTTTGTACTGGGGATTCAAATTTGCATTTTCCAGATCCATGCCTCCAAGAGACAAACAGCCTAGTAGGAAGGCAAACATCACATAAACCATTATCAGAAAATGTAGAAGAGTGCTATGATGCAAAAAGCTTTACCAACTGTTTACAATAACTGGTTTCACACAGTTGAGATTATTTATCCTACTTATGCATTGTTTTTATACTTCATAAGGGGTTGTCTGCGTGTTTTAAATTATTTGAAGTGAAATCATTTTCTTGGTCTATATTCTGAGAAAACATCTGTAAAACAACACCTACCTTTATTATCTACCCATTTTTTAAATATTTGATATGAGATTTCACCATGTAACTAAATGGAGTTTGATTTAAAGTATGCCCACCTTGGATTTCGGCCCAGGGACGCTCTAGTGTCTTCTCGGTCCTAAGGTGCCCTCCCTCCCTTCCTGTTTGGACGCAGGCCCGTTCTGCGCTGCTGCATCTCTGCCCTTCAGAGCTGCCTTTGCCCTAAAGTGTCTCGACTTGTGTTTACATTCAATGGCATGTTTGTACATCTTGCTCAAGAACTATATTTGTTCATCTGTCTTTCACTTTATTTCTGTCTCTGGTAATAGTTATTAAACAGTAACAGCATGCTAATTAAATAATAATTACTGAACAATCATAACTACCCCTAAAACAATACAAACTATGTTTTATACTTCTTAATTCAAATCTCAAAATAATGTTATGTAATAGATGTTGCTATTACCATTTTACAGATGAGAAAGCTGAAGCTTGGGGAGGATAAATTGATTCCCTTTGAATCGTAGAGCCAAAGGCATAGAGCAGGATTGGAGCCCAGACATTAACTCGAAAACTCATAAACTTCCAGTAGCACATCCTGACTGAAGTTTCTAAGAAAGATATCAGTTTGGGAACTTTTTGAAAAGTAATTAAGATTTTAAATATCAAATATTAATATATTTGTATAGGTTTATGTATGTATATAGCATAGATGGTTTTAAACATAGCACTTTAACTCCTTTTTGGAATGAGTTATAAATAAAAAAAATTGAATGTAAAAGCAGAATTTTAATCAAATGAATTCTGGAAAAATATTGTTTAAAATATCACTGACATATAAAGTAAGGAAATGTATGAAAACATCATTTTCTTCAATATGTTTTTTCTAGAGCTTTTATTGTTTCTGTTTTGTGGATGCTCTATTTAAGCAAATTTAAAGTTTTCAAAATATTCCATTGTCATATAGTGATATATTTTAGTTTGATTAGTTCTCAAAACTCAATACACGTTAGAATTCCTTATGTGGATGCTTGTTTAAAATGCAGATTATTTTTCAGAAGATTCAAGGAAGGTCCTTGGAACATGTCATTTTAACAAGTCCCTCAAGTGATTCTGATGCAAATGGTCCACAGACCTCATTGTAAGAATCCATTCTTGTTTAATAGGCTAGGTTTTATATAAAGGATTAATTATGCTTTTGCAAATTCGGAAACTTCCCTGAAGTAGTAGTGGTGATACTAACAACAGTCGGACCCACCCGTGGAGCACTGGTGGATAGTTACCTTTTCTAATTTGATGGCTACTCAAAAATACTCCAATACTTTAGCTTTAGTTGACAATATGGCAAGTATCTGTAGCAACTAGTAAAACAGTAAAATGTAAATTGGACTGCATAAAAATGCACACCATCCTATTTATTGATTAAGCTCATGTATATGTGTTATAAAGAGCTATACAGCTTTCAGAATCTCCTTGCCGCCTTCTCAGAAATGATCTTTAAAAGGATAGCTTTTATGTATGTATGTATTTGTTGTACATTTAGAAAGAAGATGAGAACAATAGCTTGTTGTTAGTATAAATCAAACTTTAAGTGATTAAGACTTCTTCAGAAATGCAATATTATAGGAAAAAAGAACAATATGAAAGAACTGTGTCATGTTCCAAGTTCAAGGACTGGCTTTATGAGCCATCCCTAGGAGGTCATGTTCAGGAGGAACTAAAATCAGGACCGTTTGCTCAGAACAGAATGTATGTATGAGGTGTTTTTAAATGTACATGAGGTAACCTGAGACACTTGATATATGGAAATTTATGCTAATATTAGAGACTTGGGTTTAATATTAAAGATTTAGATTTAGTAGTAAATGATATATTATGGACTTTACTAACTTATTTGAGTAAGGTCTCTCAGTTTTCATATTCTAGTTCTCTAATTCTGGAATTACTGTTAGTATAGAGTCCTAAAGTGTTTCTTATTTCTGAAGTCTTCTGAGAAGCGAAATGATGGGCAGGTAGAGTAATATTCCCTATGAGAAAACTGATTAGTAATTAATAGAATAAAAAAATTAGAATTCCTCATGCTCTCAATATCTTTTTAAGTTCACTTGATGTGTTGCACAGTATCTTTAATTCATATATATTCTCCTTTATTTAAAAAGCATTCACATGATACAGAGAACAGTATGTTTACCTGCAGCGATCAAGATACAATCAGCAGCTGTAGATGCAACATTCTATATGTAACAGAGTACGAGAACTCTTGTAATTTAGCTTAATTGAAACATGTGCCTAGCCATCTGGAGCACTTCTGCATAATATAAAGACATTTGGCATTTTAAATAAAGGATTGTGAATTAAACCAGAAATCTTTTGTGTCTTCCAAAGACATTGATTTATTGAGACTATGTGTGGCTTTCCCTCATATGCAAAAGATTAATGATTTCCTAAATGTCCTTTCATTCCTTCGTTTTATAAAATGAATACGTACAGTTAAGCAAAATGAAATCTTTGAGGTTCTGTGAACAAAGGTGGCAGGAAACATTGCAAAGTATTTTGTTTCAACAATTCATTAAATGATACAAAGTACAAATTTTCCCAAAGTAAAAAATGAGCTTGGCATTATTGAATGTTGGTTGGATGAATGAATGAGTAAATATATGACTATCTTAATATTATATATGAGTGATTTTTATGAAACATATTAAAGAGTACTATAAAATAATTCTGGCTTTTGATCGATGAACTTCTAAAATTTCAGCATCGTGGTTGTGTTGATAAACTTAAAGCACTGAGCAGATCTGGTCGTACCAATATGAAGTAGTTTTTGTAAAGGTATTTTTGAGAGTAAAATGTTTATTAAGCTCAAATAATTCTAAATCTTATAGTTCAAGTGATTAAAAAAATAGCTTTTATATTGTGAAATATGACATTGAAGTTGCTATTGTTCTTATTATAATAGCTCCTGGTATTTTAACTTTTGAATACTATTTTTAGTTTATCAGGACTATGTAAGTGAAACTATGAATTTATTATTTACAGTCAAAATAAGCACCTGAGTCACTTCTTCAGTGGCCTCTTGTAATGCAAAATGTTCATGTGGAGTGACCACCAGAGAGGCAGATTTTTGTTATTTCTGGTCCAGGACACGCACAAATCTCCATAGTCAAATAAATTAGATGGTTTTATATAGTTACGTATATACAGGGTTGGGCAAAAGGGTTACGCCAACAAAAACAGGAAAAAAATCATTTTAGGACCACCACCAAAACCCTGAAAACCCACTTGAAAGTGAGAATTTAATCAATTAGTTCTGTTTTGGCTGATCAGAGTTCCCTTTCACTGACTGACATTTATAATATTCTGAATCAGAAATAAAACCATATACTAAAAAAATACTATGTTATCTGTGCATAAAGCTGTCTTATGGTGTCTAAAATAATTAATAGGTGGTTTACCTTATTAAAGGCATCCATTCAATTCACCAATAATTACAATTGTAGTGAGATTCTGTAGCAGTTTAGTTTATATTCTAAACCAAAGTGATATGAGAATTGCTAAGTTACTTCTTTGATTATATGTTTGCACGAGAAACACACTGATTTGGTGGAAAAATTAATAAATATAATTATATTTTTAAAATAAATAATTAAATGCACTTTTATATTTTGTTGCTTGTTCCATGGAGTAAATGCATTCTAGTAAATACTCTAGTAAACCTGGAGTAGATTTCTAATCAAAATATTTAGATAATTTATTAAATTGCTATATGATTTTTTTAATTTAATTTTACTGCATGCTTTGAGTTCTAATGTAAATGTATCTAATTTTCTTTTGAAAACCTAAAAATTGTATTTTTAATATTGACAGCATGAAGTATGTTATGTATATTTAGAAGAGTATTTTTGTTTAGCATATCACTTTTTATTTGATGTATAAAAGGTTTCTCTTAGATTCTTTTCATATTAAAAAATTGAGGTTTTTATGGTTTCACATTTTAAGGCTCCTTTTATGTTTCAGGCTGCTAAAATTCCATCTGTGCATTAGATACTTATTGATGAATGATGGCCATATTATCTTTTTTTGTTTTCTGCTTCCAATATCAGGCAATACAATTTGATTTGTATTATAAATCATCTCATTACACTTGGAAAATATTTCTTTTCTTAGGAAGTTTATTCAAATTGTTACTATAAGTAGCAAGGGCAGTGTCCAAGATTGGTTAGTTGAAGTGTTTCATAATTCTCTCTCTCTCTCTCTCTCTCTCTGTTTCTCTCTCTCTCTCTCTACACACACACGTATACATTTATATACACGAACCCATACACGTATACAAATGTCCATTAATTTTAAAAATGTGATGAGTTTTTGTTAATAGCTTGTATTTGAAACCAAATAATCATATGTTTGGCATTGTATTTTTGTTTAGTGTAGGCTCCTGAATTAGAAAGATTACTTTTTTTTTAAAGATCTTTTCTCCTATTTTTTATTTACTATAAATATGGTTTTAAATACTAAAAATTCCTAAATACTGTATTTGTCATAATTTAATGTGACCATGGCTCGCACTTAAAAATTTTGTAGACATCATCACATACATATAATTTTATTCTTTATAGTAAGAACAATTGGTTCTTAGAAGAAAGAAACAAAATTTTATATTATTCCATAGCTAAGAATATTAAAATGAGATCTAAAAAGCCATTGAGTAAAGCTTTGTTCATTCATTTTCACTGCTGTTTTTATTTTTTAGTTATTATATTAAAACAAGGTTTTAAACAGAGAAATGTTTCATCTCTGTACAATTTTTTGAGTAAATATTCTAAAGAAAATAAATCAATGCTATATAATTTGGAAACTATACATTGGGTTATAATTAACTGTACTAGCCAATATTAGTTGTATGAGCATTTTAGTTACTAGATAGCAAAAGTTCTGCCCAATTTTACCGTAATTTTATGTAGAAGCTATGTAAGCTCTTTGCAATCAATCATTTTGCAGTTTTCAATCCTATCCAGTGGGTTCTTTGAAAAGAAACCTGTGGTTTTATATGAAGGCCTCTTTATTTTCCCATGAAAGCTGAGGTATGTCTTTAAATTCTCTGCGTCTGCTCTTCTGCATACTGATGGCTTGCCCTGCTTCAGCTAGGGCAGACATTTTCAGAAATGTCATGTTTTATCCCAGTTACATTGAACTCTGTGTCTACTGGTTTAAAAGCAATGATGAATTAAGCAGCTTCAGTCCACGGGCTGGTTCCTTTCTGGCTGTCAGAGCTGGAATCCATAGCACCAGGGCCAGAGGTTGCTCCCACTTCACCATCAGGACGTTACCATCCACTTACTGTGCTATTTCAACCCCTAAATCAGTCAAGAATGTTCGTCTGAGTTATAATTCCATTTGGTTAAGAAAAATTGCTGAAACTTTAATTTTATTTCTTAATATAGTATTAATAGTAATGCTTAATTTTATTTATCTCAAACTTTTAAACGTATTTTTAAAAACCTGAGTTTGAGTATTGACTACCTAATTTGTGAAGAACTTCACTGCTCAAGAAAATAAATTAAAAATACATATTGGCTTTTCTCTGACAGAAAATTTGAGAAGCTATACTACAGAAAAAAAAAATGTAGGAAAAATTGTGTGAGAAAAAAAGTAAATTAGTGAACCACATGATTAGGTAGGTTAATTTGAAAGGGCTTCCTGAAGAGAAGTTTGATCTTGGACTTACATGAATTGTTAAACATCAGTGGGCAGGGAGAAAACACCAGACATATTCCAAAGGCAAATTCAACCCAGGACTGTGTAAAATGAGGACGCAGAACAGTAATTGAACTAGTCGCAGGGCCATGTCATGTTGCAATAGGTGAATTGATACAGATTTGGTTAGTAATGTGAATTACAGGAAGAGGGCAGGGGGAGTGCATTAGGAGAGAGAGGTTTTCTTGCTATATTAAACAATTTATATTTTTAAAGTTGAGGGACCTCTCATAGCGCAATTAGTACAATGCAGAGACGGTTCTTGATAAATATTGAGCACTGCTATAAATTTTATCAGCGCGTATCCAAGAGATATTGTATACAGATTTTGAATAAGATTATCTGCTTTATAAATTTTTATTTTAATATATTGTACTCTTGATTCCCTCTTTTCGTGTTGAATGAATTTCCCGAATACCTTGAAAAATTAGAAGCAAATTTATCAGGTTAATTATTTCATTTTTGTTGTAATCGAACAAATGGCATGAGCATAGTAAGAGTAGGAGGCCTGGTGCACAATTTAATTTCCTTTTCCTTGTGAACTTACTGATGTGGAGATGCTCCATTAGAGCCAAAGTTTTTGTTGCCAGAAATGTCTGGAGCATACCAGTCCCCAGTTTTGGAATACCTAATTGCTACTGTTGGCCTCTTGCTTGGTCTAGTGATGGACATTACTCGCCTTTCCCATATGGAAGATTCCTTCTCATCATTCACGGTTTGGGTCTAGAACACTCTGAAAAAAATCCTCAGTTGCCTTCCATGTAGAATTAATTATTCCCTTCTCCTAAATTCCTTAACATTTTATTCATACCACAAATGTAACGCTTACCACATTGAACTGCAGTTACTCCGCCCTCGGAGGAGGAGAGCACCTACCCAGGCCGCCTGTCGCTACTGACATTTCCAACCCTCTCTCCCACCTGATTAGGACTCCTTTGTGCCTGGCCCATTTCTCACCCATCCCTCTATCTTCAGCGTCTATAGTGGTGCCTGGCATATGGCAATAATAAATAAATGCTGAGAGAATGAATTCATTATAGTGAATTTTATGAATTACTGGGTTTAGCTTTTTTGGTGCTGTTATAGCTGTTATTTTCAGATTGTTTCCCTCTTTTGCCTTCAGGAGGTACATTTATAATTTGATCAGATGTGAATTGCTGATAGAAACAAAGATCATCCTTTCTTTAAAGTGCTATAGTAGCTGACACTTTCTTTTACACATTATAGGTGATCAATAATGTTTGTGAAATTGGTGAAGTAGGTCAATGTCCAGGTGTCCCCTGGAGGAGACAGTGACTGAAGCTGGTCATCATCCTGCTTGATGGCCACAGTGTGTATTCTTAATCGCCACAATGTGATTTTTACATTGGAAAGTAGGACAGTGGAAAAAAAAACCTCTGTAAAAGAAAAATATTGGACAGTGAAGGCGCTAAGTTTACTTTTTTTGTATTTTTGTTTTGGGGACTCTGTTTGAAATGACGTCACTGCACTTCTGGTTTCTTCCCCTGTTAACCTTCTGCTTAAGGCCAAAGAGAAATGTCCAGGGACCTCTTAAGAACCATTGAAAAAAAAAGGAAAACGTGATGATAATAATACCTATTGTTTTCCTTTTAGAAAATTATTTTCCTTTAACTTTTTTCTGGGATTTTGTTGATGTTGCTATTATAACCATTTAAAGATAGCTAATCTTAAAGACTACCTTTGACACCACAAAAAGAAAAGTGATACATAAATTATGTGTTATTTTTCCTTCACTTTTCTAGTAGCAAGGGAAAGCATAACTTTAGAAAGAATTCTTCTCTCTCAAGCCTATAGGTAGAGTATGGGCTTTTTAGTAGCACTTAATGATTTTTCCTTCTCCTAAACGTTCTGGCATGCATTATTAATGAACTCTGATTGGCATTTGCATGTTGGAATTTCTTTTTGGCTTATAATTAAATTAGAATACTCTTAGAGTTTTAAAAGATTGTAGTTTACATAACTTACTTTATTAGCTTTAACTAGTTATAGATTTATCCTTAAAGTGAAGTATTACTGATATCTATATTTGAAGTAAAATTATATATATATATGGTGCTTTAAATGTTAACCAGGCAGATTTTCCCAGCCAGAGAGCGCTGTCATCGGTGTCACAGTTCAGCTGAGCTGTCGTTATCTGCATAAGATCAATCTTTTGAAGAAGGCAATGAAGGTTTTCTTATTTAATTTGCTTTCAACCAGGCTTCTTTTTTTAAATTTTAAGTAATGCTTTTAGCAGGTCATTAGACTTTGAGAGTTACTCACTTTGTTAGTCCAAACACTAAAACCTTGTGTCTTTTAACTCTGATTAGTGACACTTTAATAAAGTCATTTGAAGTTCAGTGGACTGAATTTTCCAACTTTTCTGATGTTTCTATGGTCACGGAAAAGCAACCTGTGTTGAAGCTTGTGTACAATCTTTTAAATGCAAATCTTGGAAAGCTGTGTGATTTTGTGTATCTGACTTCAACGCCAACTGCAAAACGTGAGGGATTAAAATAAAAGCGATAGTAGTGTTTTCCTTCTTTTTTGTTTTTCACGTCGGGGTACAGTCTGTGGTGGGAAATAGAGAAGTTGTCACTTGGCTAAACTTGGGTCTTTGAAGATAAAAAATTTGTGGATAAACTCTTATGGCTACTTTTTTTTGACAAACCAGTAGACCAAACCTCGTTTTCTTTCACATGATTAGATAGTAGGGGTAATGCGAAACTACTGAGTGAAAAATTTCTTAGAGATAGATCCTTGAGCTATTTTTTCCAAAAAGTAAAGGAAAAGTATGTCCAATGGGCTATAATTAAATCATGCACGGTGCACTCACTTTGGAGGAATTAATGCATTTTGTATTGGATTGTGGACTTGAGTGAACATTTACAACACGTGAGAATGGAAAGGATGAAAAATTATGGTTGTCTTTTGGTTCACAAGAAGCCAAGGAGGCAGGTCATTGACTTGATTTTCATGGGAAGACTGACTCTAGTCTGCTCGCATATTCAGGGCCCCGAACAACCTGGTATTGACAGCCGCGGTTTGGGAGGGGAACATGCCGCAGCATTGTGCCATGGTTTGTTGAGGAAAAACAAGGGAAGATTTAAAACAAAGCTGTGAATAGAAACAGTAGTCCTTGTGTCTTGAAGCTGACTGACTTTTCCTCTGTAGCGCTTCATGAAAGTGTTGCCCTTTTCTCTTACTCAGTCCAGACCGTGCTAAGAGAAATATTTAAGTTATAATTCAGTGACTCTCAGGAGTGAAAGGACTTACGCTCTTGGAAGAAAATAAGGTGGCAGCCGTTAGTTGCAAATGCCATAATAAAGCATGAGCCTGCGCAATGTGCTCTGTGCAAGAAATATGTAAAAATACTAATACTGAGATGTTCATTTTTCTAAACCAAATGAATTAGTAGCCTTGCATTTTTTTGACTTCTAAATCTTGATATTAATAAATTTGGATATTTGTATTATATGTACAATTATGTAGGAAATATAGCTCAGCATTTAGTTATTGCCTTAGAGAATTTTAAAAGACACTTTTTTTCTTTTATATCAACTTAATTCATCCATGGATATTTTCTATGAGTTAATTTTATGGAAACTCAACAGAAATGTTACTATGTAGGCAGGATCTAATAGCAACAATATCAATATGTTCACTAAGGACTTAATAAATGCTGGTGTTTAACAAGTGAGAACATTAATAAATTATGACAAGGTCATGGAGAAGCTTGTTACTAATGGTGAATAGAGAGCTTTGTTGCATTTTTAATGAGTAGTAAAATATATTGTGTGATGATGAAAATGAATACTTATTTTTAATGAGATAGTCTTCTGAAAACTGGTAAAAGAACACAGGCGTTCTTCGAGTTGATATCTTGTGAGAATAACTGATAAGAAATGCTTTAATTTTGGTTCCTATAGCTTTAATTAATAAACATCAATCATAGATATATGTTAGCAACTGTATATGCAATATATAGTTTATGTCATATACATACATAATATGTAATATATATTATCCCTCTATATTTCAAACATATGAACTACTTTATATGTAGATATAGACATATACATAGAAAAACCAGTTTATTAATAGTACTAATCAAAAATGATACAAAAAAGTATAAAAAGAAAGATAAGCAAAGACAGTATAGTAACATTTGCAGATATTTTTAGAGGTAAAAGTAAATGTCCATTATACTTGCAGGAGAAAAGTAGTCAGTTTTCTAGAACTACCTCTCTTATACCAGTAACTCTTCAGTTTGTTGATATTTAAAAAGATAGCTGCTAACACTTAACCAGAAACATTCATTTTGAAAAAGAAAAATTAATTTGTATGTTTGACTATATATTTGATATATAATTTGAACATTAACTATAAAAGTATAGCATTAATATAAATCATGAATAAGTACCACTAATAAATTACATTAGAATTCTCACTTTGTTGTATTTCCATTGGGGTTTGAATCCATTGTTCACTAGATTAAAATAATAATCACATTTATGTTTGAAAATCAATATAGCTTACTTAAAATGCTGAGATGATGTTAATACATACTTTCTAAAATTTTTAAAAGACCTAAGACTTACAATCACTGAACCTCTGGGATATGTAACTGAAAATTAAGTGACTTTTGGATTTGGATATATAAGCAATTCACCTAGCCATTTTAATTGGATTTACCAGTTATTAACAGCTAGCAATTTTACCATAATAATCATATTGATGCATAATAACCTTTGCATCTACTATTTGGGATTTTTAGAGTTGAGAAAAATTATAACACAACAATGTTAAAAGAGCTGGAAAGATCAGGAATTTTGGAGTCAGAGGACTCAGGTTTCAAATTTCACATCACTCAGCCCCTGAACTAGCTCTATGACATTGAGAAAGCTGCTAAATATTTCTGACCCTCAATTTCTTTATCCATGAAATAATGATGTTAATACCTACCTTATTTAGTTACTATGTGTCCTATTAGTTAACATAGCAGAACATCTAATATAGTCATTTCTATATTGTAGGCAACATGCTTAAGGAAATAATTGTTTATCACAAGTTGGCACATATCCTTTGATATTATAAAATGGCCCAATAAATACATAACTTCAAGGGCCAGAGAAGATCACAGCAAAATATCAAAGTGCCCACATCTGCAATAGAATGAAGCTCTATATCCAGGGTGAACATTTTGGAAAGGTGAGCGATCCTTTCTATCCTCATTTGTCCTGCTCATCACGGTATCCCCTGCAATGAGTCCAGCACCTGACAGCTAGAGTGCACTCAATAATGGTTTATTGAGGAAGTGAATAAACACCACAGGATTACAGTAGGAGAAAATTAACTCACGTGAAAATTATATTCTTAACCTGGATTGCACCCTGGAGGGGCTGATTTTTTATTGCCATACCATAAAATACCCATAGTACATAAAATAATAATCCTGGAGAATATATATAGATGATCTAAGTCAGTATCACAACTTGGAATGTATAATGTGCTGTCTACATGGATAATCTCAACCAAAGTGAGGTTGATAATGCTATATTTTACTTGTGATTGAAGCAAGGCATTTTTCCCTGAAATAGCATGCCAAGTTAATTATGAAATTGAAGATAATTTATATTAAAATGATCATATCTAAGAGAAAACTACAGACATATTTTGTGATGCTAAAGAATATGGAAGAATCTGGGAATTCTATATAGATGATTCTCAGAAAATTTAATTATCTCCCCAAATTCCAATTAAATTCAAGAAGAAGCCTGGAAACTAAAATAAATCATCATACAAGAAATAATTAATCTCTGCATCAGGAATATTGTATATAGTCATGGTTGCTACAATCGAGAAAGATACAATGATACTGAAAAGGAGACATAAATTATCCAGAAGGGTTTAGAAGAGTATAATGAAAATATAAAAATTAGTGCTCTTAAGTCCAGGGAAGAAAATAAAAAAGGTATTTTTATTAAAGTTTATAACTGCTCAAACTGGCATTTGTTCAGAATTTCCCAGTATATTAAAGATAGTGGCTAACACTTGTAGCTTGAAAGAGATGTATTTAGGAAAGTAATATACAGTATTCTATTATATATACTATATTAATATATATTTTATGAATTGAATTCCACCAATATCACAAGAAATGAAATGAGCTCAAAGTATAATTTTAAAAGAGGTTTAAGTTAGTCTGTGAATGGCTTTCACACCCTTCTGCAAATGGCCTTGGGCTTCCATAGTCAGAGATGGAATATTGGATCTAGTGACCTGAAGGTCTTGAATTCTAGGTTAAAGTTCATACCTAGAGAGATTTAAAGGAACTTAAGCAGACAAGTAATACAAATAGATTTATATATGTAAAATATGCCATGGCAAGATTTAATATATATGCCTACTTTTAAACTTTTAAATGTCTGGCAGTGCATTTTGGAATATAATAAATGAATTCATTTAGAATGTTGTCATTTTGCTTGACATTCATATTTCACATAAATTAGATTTAAATTATATAGAGATGCACAAAGGCTCATTTCAGAAATAAAAGACAAGTAACTGTGATTAATTTTTACAAAGGTGAAGGACTATAAAAACTGATTAAAATCTGTCTTAATACAATTTGGAGTGCTTTCATAGGGCCCTACACTCAATGTGAAATGTAGACATGAATTTACAATTACTGACTACATTAAATTTATTTTGTAAATATGATGAGGTTTTCATGTGTGAATCCATTAATTTCAATTAAATTTGGAATTACCAAATTTCTATCCAGTAAAGCCTGGTTATTTGGTACTTCATAAAAATGCACATTTCACATAATGAGTGAATAATTTATATTATGATTTCTCTTGGGTAGGACAGCTTTTTAAACGAACAGTAAATTTTGATTCCAGCAATTCACACACTTTAGAACCAGTTGAATGTTGAAGTAACTCAGTTGTGTTTATCTTTGGTCACAGTGTTTTCTTTCTTTCTCTCAAACAAGATGAGAGATTTGAAGGTTTTTCTCTACTTGGGCCATGTGAATTCAAAGACAATGAGAAAAGCATAGATTTTGGGTTGACCCTATAATCACTGTAATTTTATCTTTATTTTCCAAGTACAAAAAATCAAAATATCATACCACTTTATTTAGATGATCTTCCAAAGTCCTGTTCCTTAATGCTGACTTAAAAAAAAAATCTGTTTCAATGACTTAGTTTCTTGTGTACAACAGGAAGAATCCAGTTTGGTCTTTGTAAGGAGTGAAAGACTAGGAAGGAAGTATGTGTTGTATAGCCAGTATTTCGAGTTGGTAGTTTTTGCTTTTGTTTACTGTGTTTCTCATTCAGTCCAAATGTCCCTATCTGTAACAGCTTTGGAGAAGCATCTTTGTCCCCAGAGCTGGCCTCCAGGAAGGCCTGGATCCTTACAAATTTGGAGAAATGGGTACTGGCTGTCATCCACAGGAAAACAGAGCAAGTGTACAGAGCTCCTGCTGATTTCCTTGAAAGTTCTCTTCCCCTTATGCACTGCAGCAAGCCATTTACTGTTACCAGGGAGGTATCTATTCATCTTTCCCAGTCAGGCAGTCCATTACATTTGAGGACGAACGCCTGACCCTTTAAGGCAGCGTGGTTCATCATATTTCCCATCCTGACAATTTCAAATGAAAGGACCCTTAAATTGTTATTTTTATTATTGGGTTAGAGGCATGGGGATAGTGGCTGAGGTTTCTCAGTAGAAGATTCCTGACTCCAGGCCTTGTATCACTCGACAGCGAACCAGACTTAGTACGTAGTGGACTTGTGTATGGTCATAGGATGCGGTTGATCATTCAGATTGGAGTAAACTTTGGTTTTTTTGTTTATTAAATTTTTTTTTTTTAAAGATTGGCACCTGGGCTAACAACTGTTGCCAATCTTTTTTTTTTTTTTCTTGCTTTATCTCCTCAAAACCCTCTGTACTCGGTTGTATATCTTAGTTGTAGGTCCTTCCAGTTGTGGGATGTGGGACGCCGCCTCAATGTGGCCTGACGAGTGGTGCCATGTCCCTGCCCAGGATCCAAACCCTGGGCCGCTGCAGCAGAGCGCGCGAACTTAACCACTCGGCCACGGAGCCAGCCCCTTGTTTATTAAATTTTGTTTTACTTCATCTTTATGTAATGAACTTACATTCAAAGGCCATGAATCATATGAGTTTCTAATTTTAGGATTAAAATATTTATAAACATAAGATTGTTGCCATCAATTTGGAATTAAAATGTACAGATGAAATGCAAGAACCATCGCCAATACAGTGACTACTTTAAAAGGTTTCATAAATTTCATTTTCATGTTGTTTTTGGTCAATGTGCTCTTTTTACATTTAGCTTTACAATTTTAGTTCCAGCAGTATTAGTCATAAATAAATGAGCAAAACGGAATTTCACGTTTTTGAGAAACTATAAATAACGTGATACATTTTCTGTTGTTATCCTCTGCTGTCTTGCTAACAGACTATTTTTGTCTAGTCATATTATTTGTATCAGCCTGTCTGCAATACTATGAATCTTCACATTTCTCTTTTTTATTGGAATAAGTTCAATTTCTTTGTATGTGCAAGAGCTTTCGTTTGTACCACAGCTTTTTAGCTGTTTCAAGTGATAACTTGATTGTGCTAATGTACAGAAATCAACTGCATATGAAGTTAAATGCATAATGAGTGAGGGAGAAGAATTTTTTTATAATTTTTCAAAATTTGTCAGTGAACATCAGAAATATTTGTACAAGTTTCCTCCTAATCATGACCCATGACTAAATTTTTGCATTCACAGTTCTTCCTGCCATAAGATAGTCTTCATTCGGAGAAAGATGGATTCTTCAGAATTCCCCCACTTCTTATAGAATTCTAGATTCTTCCTAGCTCAGGATAAACTTGTTTTTGAGGGATATCCCACTTTAGGCAGAGGATTGGGTGCATCAATTCAAATCATCTCAGAAAGATAGATACTCCTGTTGCAGCATTTTATATTGAAATTTCAACAAACAGATATATTAAACTTTTAACGTTATTATAGTATAACTCATATTTTCTCCAACACTTTTTTATAAAGGAATTTACATTGTTGCAAATAGTTGTTACTTTGATTTGCATGACTTGTACAATATATAAAATAGTTTTTGTGAAGACTCATACATTGAAGTTCTGTGCTTACATATAGTATAATTCTAAGGGATTATATGAAAGGAAATTAAAATATTCTGGGAGCATTTTTGATCACCTCATGCAGTGATTCCCAAACTAGAGTTGAAGTGGCCTCTAGGGCCTCAGGAAACTATAACCAGTATTTCTTTCCCTCTTCACCATTGCAATCAAAGCAGCTCTAAGTTTAACTGTTTTAAGTATTTTCTTCCACCTAACGTTTACTTTTAATATAACAATTCATTTTTCATGACTAAAAAAAGAGTTTGAACAGAATAGGTAATCACTAAGTGTTTTGTTTGAAAATGTACCAGCGAGCGGGTTGCCAACAAATTTGGGAAATACATCTCCTGTGCTTGATGTCCTCTTAAAGAGTTCTTTTTCAATTGTTACTTTTTAAGGCAACACATCAGTATTTAAAGTACTCCATTTGTGCATGTCACAGTAGATGTTTTTAAAGTGGGATTTTGGGGTCCTGACTTCAAAGAGTGGTTCTTCAGATTGCTTCCCCATATGAGTAACTAATGAAAAGGACACTTTCTTCTATGAGTGTGGACTGTCTTCTCCTTTGCAGGTTCAACATGTGTAAGTTGTCCTTCTATGAAATAAAACTGGGGCTTTGCTATGCTTCTTCCACACACTGTAACCTTGACATTAAAGGGAAAAAGCTAGCATCAACTGTATAGGCTATAATCCAAATTCTATTGGATACTGTAGTGGTATTAGAAAAGTTAGTCACTTCCATATTGCCTTGTCCTCAGCAGAGGGCTTTGCACATAACAAGGCTTTAAGGAATGTGTTTTAACTCATAATTAGCCGTCTTCTGTACGGTAATGCTAAAATATGATCCCACTCGAATTTGAAGATATTTTCAAATCCCACTGAAATTTTAGAAGTTGGCAAATTTTAGAAGGATGCAAAGGATGCATTCTTAATGGCTAGAAAAGATTTTAAATGACCCAAGTCAGATCTTATTTTTTAAGAATGTTCAATTCTATAGAAAGTTTGGCATTCAGTTAGAATGACTTCTTTATTCAAGCAGTTTTACAATAATTTGAAAATGAAAACCAGCCAGCATTTAGTAGTGATAGTCTACAGAAGTTTCACCAAAACATTACTTCATCACAAACAAAGAAACTATTCATTGCCTGTTAGGCACCATCTCAACATCTGTCCACTATCGACTTGTCCATTTTTATATTGTTCAAGAATATGAGGTAAATTAAATTAAAATTTCACTGTTTTCTTTTTAGTTTACATTGTGTTCTGTCCCCATTGAAATTGGCCCAAAAGTGAGACAAACATGTTTTAAAGTAAACCTTTTTCATAATATGTTTACTATCCTTTGTCAATCTGTTAGCTGATCTAAGACTTGATATTATCTTTAAAAACAGAAGTTAATATTTGTCTTTAAAATAAAACAGTGCTGTGACAGAGATTATGGGCACATAGATTTGGAAGGACCATGGGTCAAATTATATGTATCACTAAGTAAAAAGTCTCAGTGTTGGTGTTGTGTTATAAAGGAGATCTGTTGTTTCTATAATATGACGGTACACACATCTTCACTTGTAAACGAATATTTGTTGCACTGTAATCTTTAGAGTAAAATAGTTAATGGCTGAAAAATTCCGAACGAAGACTAAGTAGAATATGCTTTGGTTGAACTGTGGTGTTTGCGAATTTGCGAAGCCATCATTACGGAATTGACCCAAAGGTCTCAGAAATGTTATATAATCAATCATCCTTTCTTCATCATAGGCAGATAGATATCTATGCTGTTATTCAAATTGTTCCAAAGTGAGTTTAATTCATAAAGTGAAAAGGAAATACTGAAAATATGCTATTAAAAAATAGAAATTGATGTCCATGTTTCAAAGACAAAGATGAGAAATTATATTGCATTTTATAATATTTTAGAAAAATCCTATAAACCACTCTAACTAAGGTTGTTTTAAAAGATTTTGCCCCATATTTCCATAGATTACCTATGGAGCAAATAAATTATTATTTTGTCTAATCAGCTGGTGTTAAAATTAAAGGAAATTTTTTATTTATAAGAGATTTTTTATTAATGAACGTTTCTATTTGTAACCCTCAACATATATTTTATTTGCTTTTGGATAAAGTTTTTGATCCAAATGCAGAAAGGAATAACTAAGATATTTTGAGTTTATGTGTAGATAGTGTCAACTTTCAAAATTCTACACATAGACACTTTTTATTGTGGTTATCCATAAATGAATTCTGCTTATTTCTTTGCTGATGGAATATTAAGCAAATTATTACTCTCTTTTCTTATCCAATATATAATAATAGTGAATGCCAAGTAAGAAAATAGAGTCTCAGGCCAATCTAAAATGATGAAGGTCATCCTTCTAGGTCCCGAGAAACCAGGTCAGGGAGTGAAATTAAACCATAGTCTAGAAGGTCAAAGGCTATAACTAAGAAATTAGTGTCAAGCCTCAAATCCAACAGGGAAATATGCATGGAAATCAGAGTGAAGGGAAGATTAGTGGATTGGAGAATAATGAATAAGCCACGCAGAGCTTAGTGACAGGAACAGATTGGAACAATTGGGTAAAAGGAAAAATAAATCTGAAGTTCAGTGTTTAACTTGATCAGAGTCTGGGACCAAACATGGTGTCCTAAAAGAAGTGTTCAAAGCAGTATTCTTAGAATGATTTCCGAGACCTTCTGAATTTTTGGATTAAGAAATATGGGAGAAAATCACAACAGTGTAGCCTCAACTGTACATTTGTATCATGGCAACCTTTCCTAAAATCCACACATTTTTCATTCAGGTGTGCATATAAAGAAATTTAGTATAGCCTTCACTTATTAATAATTTCAATGCTTCACCTTTCTCAAATAATTCCCTAGATACCATCAACAATTTATATTTTTAGGCCATTTAGTTTTAGAGGAACTTCATGTGGTATATCCATACTGACACAAGAGTTAAAGATCTTTTTAAGGAAGAATTCATTTCTAAGCAAATGATTTATAAATACATTTACATGTATCCTGGTCTTGTGGTGATATGATGGAAAAATGATCACAGATGTAGTTTGAATCTCAGCTCTTTTTACCAGCTCTTGGTCAAATTACTTAACTTTCTCAAACTTACATTTTCTTCTCTGTGAAGTGGGGAAAACACATTTAGGATTTGTAAAGATTAAAGGATGTAATTTATGTGTTATTAAGATAGCAATGCCTTTATGATATAGGTAAACTATTTGCATATTTATCTCATTTGTTTCGGGTGATCTGGTTCAATCTTTTCCTTTCTTTCTGCATGAATCAGCGGACTCAAGTGAATTGGGATGGATGATTTTTGGGGGAGAGAAAAAATATATGATAATGATGGTGATGATGATGAAAGTGATTTCCAGGATTTATTTTACAGATCATCTTGCTACACGGCCATTGACAATTTGCCTAATACTGTTACAGAGAGGCGCAAGTAGTCTCCCCGCACTCAATATATTTGTGTTAGAGGATTTTCTCTATCACAGCTGCATCCCTTGATTGACACAATAATATCCTGTGAGTAGCAGCCCTGCTGTTTGGATCATGTTTTGTTTTCTGTCAGCAGTGTATCACAAGTATTTTCCTCAGTGGGCTAAACAGACCCCAAGTGGGAGGCTGATAAAAGCAGCCTCGTCCTCATGCATCACTTTGAATGATTTCAAAGAGAAAAGAAGCAGCTGTGACAGTGTTCACACGAGCCACTCAGGGTGGTCTTATCTTTGTAGTCTAACAAAAATAGTACACCCTGGCTTGCATTCCTCAGCTTGAGAAGAGCAAAGTCGCCTAAGAGTCATACATTTTTATTCCTTGACATGTCTTAAAATTGGATCTGTGATAAAGGGAATGACATCTTTACCTCCCTGAGTAATTTGTCTTCAAAGTAAATGTAGAGAAGTGCTGCTTATGGATTTATTGCACGTCTGACTCAATATTTATTTTATACAGATACTTGAACTAATATGTAACAGATTGGTATTCATATTCAGTCTGAAATTTTTTTATTTGATTAGTTAAAGGGTTATGAAAAAAAGTCTTCTACATGTGCAGATGATCATTATAGTAGTAATATTCAGCTTTAAAATTGTACATCTAATTTTTTTTGCCATTTTATAGCTCATGAGCCATGTTTACATATTTGAAAATATCCTATGTCGTCATTATTTTCAAAAGTGGCTGAATAGTGCAAGTGATAAGACCAAGTAATACAAGTAAGATATGGTTGAGTTAGAGAATGTTTTGTATAATTTGGCCTAATACAATACACATACAAATGGAAGTCACTCACCAATAGATAGAATGTGGGGCATTACATTAAATTTCCAGCAGTTCTATGTGGAACATTCATGAATCCAAAAATATGAAAATTAAGTTCCCTGAGGGTGTGACTATGTCTTTGCATTTCTGCTACTTCATAATCTAATCATAACCACCCCAAACATCTTCTATTGCCTATCATACAAAGCACATGGCAATAAGGATGAATTAATGAAATAAAAAGTGAATACACCATATGATGTGTTGTAGAAAGTACAACATAAAGCAATACTCCAGTGGAGTAATTGATTATCAGTGTGCTCAAGTGTAAAAGTCTGTGTTTCTGTTTCTACAAATAAAAAGGAGCATTAAAACCTCTCAGGTGTCGCAAGCAATCATACAGTAAAATGCAAAATTTGCTTCTAGCAAGTAAATGTCTGAATAAGATATTCTTTTTTTTTAGGATTTTTTTTATTTTTCCTTTTTCTACCAAAGCCCCCCAGTACATAGTTGTGTATTCTCAGCCGTGGGTCCCTCCAGTTGTGGCATGTGGGACGCCGCCTCAGCATGGCCTGATGAGCGGTGCCATGTCCCTGCCGAGGACTTGAACCGGCGAAACCCTGGGCCGCCGAAGTGGAGTGCGTAAACTCAACCACTCGGCCATGGGCCCGGCACCAAGATATTCTTGATTCTAGCTATTATGTTGAATGTTGGCAGATGTACAATTTATTTCTAATAAAAATTGTCATTCGCTCGCTTAAATTGATACAGATTCCTATAGAGCAAAAAAGACCCATAAAACCAGATCTGGGATAGGTTTATATTTTAACCCAGGCAATTCTGGACCTTTATTATTACTATAATAACAAAACAAAGGAATCCAATGGAATTTTAATAGAAATTATTTTACTAATATGCCCACCAGCATTTAGCTAAGTGAAATATGTTTAACATTCCAGCTGCATTTGATAACATTAGGTTTTCACACAAAGACACAGGAAATGTTATTTTACTGCTCATTCTTGTGGATTTTACTCCTTTCACTAAAGAGAAACAAAATATTTTATCTCCTCATTGCAGCTCAGATTCAAAGTGTAACAACGAAAGCATAAATTGTTGAACCCTGCGGGCATGTGCTCTGCAGATATGTTTGAATCAAGGGTTTTTACAAAGGGTTCAGACCTTCCTCCTAGGGGGCTGTCATTTACCATCAACTCTCTTGTTCATCGTGGGGAATAGCCTCAGAGAACCTCTCAGCGTTGTTTGTCACATCCTATAGATTAAGGAACTGGGCCATATATCCCTTTCCCTTCACGTATGAAAGGAATAGCTAACTGCTTCATAGAGCTGGAAGATTATTTCCTTTGCCCTTTGGTATTAGTTTCTTTTGTAGTTATTTAATCTCTAAATACATAAATCCAACTGGAGTTCTTTTAAGTAAGCCAACAAGGGGGGAAAAGCCCCACTATTGTTATGAGTGTGTAGTTAGGAAAAAAGTAAGTGGAACTTCAGTTGACTAATGTTTGCCCTTTTTTGCTTAAAAGAATGATGTTTAATTTTAAGTCTCTATTTTTGAAATAATTGGGACTTATTATAAACAAACAACCTATTATGTTGTGAGATATATAATTTTCTATTACCATTTACATGCACATTTTTTGTCTTTTGTGAAGATTTGATGTGGGGTTATGAATTTAGGAGCCAAAACTTATATCTATTCAAAGAAAGAAGGCGACTAGAAATGGAAATGTGGCAGCTTACATTGTACTTTCTTTAGAACCCACAATCCAGGTATTATAAATCACACATACTTGTTGGCTATCTGAAAAACTATTGAGTATTTTACCATTATTTTACTTAGAAAGTAGTTAGCTGTGCATGAGTGGTAATCACCATTGTTAATTTGCTTATATCAAATTTATGATCAGACTTAGTAGCTAAATGTTAGACAAATAATAGAAGCAGCAGCACAAACATCTGTGTAGCATTACCAGGTTCTGTTCTAGTGTGTCGACACAGACTAGCTCATTTGATGTCCCCAACAGTCCAATGAGGTCGGTATTGCTACTCTCTCCATCTTCCCGATGAGAAAAGTGTCATAGACAAGTGGAGGTAATTCACCCAAGGTCATTAAGGCCAAATGAAAAAATCTTCTTACTGTAGTGAATTAGGTTATTTGTTAAATATCCTTGATTTTAGGGCTATTATTGTTTTCCTAATAAATTTATCTGTATTAGAATGCTAAACTGGCAAAAAAGAGGAAGGCTAATATATCCCCCAAATATGTTACCTTCATATATCTTTGCTAAATGGGATATTTTTAGACAACACACTGCTTCCATAGTCAAATGCAAATTATTTTACTGTGGCTGGTCATACTCCTACTCAATAAATCAACTAATGAGTAGTATCAGATTTACCAGCCTTGAAAATCTATTTGTAAGATCATTATTTATAATTCTGTTGGTATCTAATTTTCCTTATAAATCAAAAACATGTACCTTCTTGTCGATATGAGTATGGTAGCCCAAAGAGAATAGAAGCTTCAAAGGGACCACTGCTATAGCGGAGAGTAGCCATTAGAGGAAAATCATCTATGCATATAAATTAATATTGAAACGTAACCATGAAACCAGCATTCGGAGAATGAATGCTCTTGTGTTTTGCCTGTTTTTCTGTGTTTTTATTTTCTTGCCTGTTTACTTTTCTTTTGCTCATAGGTCCTAACCAGCATTTCTGGGAGAAATAATTACAGAGTTTATACTCCTTAACCTTACCCTCAAAATTCGACTAGTTGACTCTCCACTGGAATCCCCTTACCCACATTCTCTGCATGGATTTTCCATTGGACACATGCACCTAAATTCAAGTGTTCTAAAGTCCTCTCTTTCTCTCCCTCCTGCCATTGCCTTTTCCTCAGTTTCTCCACTTTGATTCAGCTTTTTATTCTTTTCCATTAACCCTCTGACACTCTAAAAGCTCTCATGTTCCTTCCTAGTGTTTCTTCTTTACACATTCCAGCACCAGCCCTCCTGACACGATAGGAATTATCACTTTCTTCCCTCTTTCCTAAACGGTTAAGAGATCTGGAGTCATAATGTCTGGATTCATAGCCCACTTTCACAATTTACTGGCTTTATGACCTTAGCAAATCGCTTAACTTCATTAAGCTTCCATTTCTTCATCTTGAAAACGTGGATAACAACATTTCCCTCATAGGCTTGTAAGGAGGATAAAATTATGTAATGAATATAAAGTTCTTAGCAGAGAGTCTGGCACATAGATCACATATTAGCTATTCATATTATTGCTCCCACAGTACAACCCCACTGTTAAGTCATTATTTCTCACATAATTAACTAATTCAGGAACTATTTAATGAAGTCTGTTATGTCCAAGGACCTGAGTAGACAGGTACTGTCTTTAAGGAGCTCACAGACCCGTGAGGGAGGCTGACCAGCTGAGGGATAATTATATTGCACCTATACGATTTGCATTGACCAGCAATGCATATGCACTGAATTGTAGTCATTCCCCTGGAAATACTCACAAAACTCAACATCTTTAAGGGTGGGGGATGGGTTCTAGACATTATATGAGAGACTGGGCCATCTTTACTTCATTAAAATTTTAATTTACTAAAGTAAAGATTGTAAACATGTAAAATATAATTTTGCTTAGTTTTGGGATAAATATTTATGGATACAAGTACACTAATGTGTATGGTTTCAAGTACTTTTCATTAAATCCAGTGTCAAATTGCTAGTTACTATATGGCTAAATGTTGCATTTTTTCCCTATGGAGCAAAGTTCAATTCAATTAGCTGCAATGAATATGTATTAGATCTCAACTCTCTCAGAGAGGTACTGTGATAGATGTTGGAGGGAATTCAAAGGTAATAATAAAAGTGTCTCTGTTCTTTGGGATTTCAGTCAATTATTAGCTAAGCATATAAAGCAGTTACACATATGAAGCAGTTTGGTATAACATGTACAATGAAAGAAATATAACAAGGTGCAGTGGGAATAAGGGGAATGAGATCCATCAAACTGTGGTAATCTGGAAGGCATCGTGAGGGAGTTGGCATTTGACAGCATAAACAAAGGATGACGCATTTTCAACAGTTAGTGATTGAGTAGGGACCCGCATGCCCAAGAGAGATTTGGGAAATATAGTCACTGTCTTTCTTTTAAACTTAGGATGGTGTGCAGGCCATAATGCTGAGAGGTGATCTAACAATGTTCATTCAAAACCTGCTACCTTGAACAAAGGACTGTGTTAGATGGTATAAAAAGACATGAACTTTACCATAATAGGGAGGACAAGTATTTAAAACAATTGATTTTAAAATTGTAATATTTGCAAACTTAGGGATATTATAAGCCTCCAAAGCTGCATAGAGAAGGAGTAATTCACTCTGTTGGTAGAACAGGATCTCACAAGGATGGCATTATCTGACCTGAGTTATGCTAAATAGAATAAGAGAAAAAAGCAGGGGAGATGCTGTGGGAAGCAAGAACCTCCATGTAGAAAAGTCATCATTTCCTCCCCTGGAATTGTTGTTGATCCCTTTTCCTATGTCCTGTGTCCGTCATGAGCTCCATTCATTTATCCTCATGTGCAAGTCCCAGACTCTCTGAGATGGATTTAGTCACTCAAGAAGCACAGGGACTGCCACAAGCAGTGGGAGAAAGGGACTGTTGGGTTCAAACCAGACTTTGACTGCTGGGTAGAATGTGCCCTGTTTATTTTGTTCCTAACTAAACACGGGTGGACTTTGGATCACATCTTCTCACTGAAAGACCTTTGCAGTTTTCTGATACCCAATTGCTGTGAACTTCCCCTCTCTCACTAGATGCACTCTAGATCCATGACCTGCTGATAATACCATATAAATTTCTTTCCATTGTTATTCTATGGTATTACCCCCTCTATAATGGGAGTTATTGCTTAATAATGTGTGTATGTGTGTGCCTGTATGTGTGTGAGCACATGCGTGTTTTTTCTTTCTTAACTCCTTAGGGAAATACAGCCTGCATATTTCCGTTGAAGAAGGCAAGAATGTGTAAACTCCTTGAGGCCAAGCATCATGTTCTTTGCAGCATAATATTCTGAGATCCTAGGCAGACATCAGGTATACATTGAAAGATACTAGCTGAAGGAATAAGTAGAGAGATCATTATGACAAGAATATGGACTACTTTATGGAGTTTGATGGTATGATTTTTAGAAAAGAAATGATTCCTTTTTTTTGACTAAGAAGGATAAAAGGGATAAAGCTTCTCAAAACACAGAAGTGAAGAATCTGTTAGAGGAAACCTTCTATGGAGATAAACAGATTTACTGTTTGACCTTTTTGATATAGTTCAAGGAAATATGAATTTATTAGTAAAATATCCGAAATTAATATTGATAAAAAATAATTTGTTGAACTGTATGTTCTTCGAACAGAGAGCTTAGTCAAGTGAAAGAAAAATAAATACAGGAGAACCTCTATTAAATATATAATATCCAAAGTCTATGTGAGTGGATCCAGCTATTATGATCAAGTCAAGAGGAATGATAATCGTTTTCTAGCTTGGCATTAATGGGATGGTTTATACAAAGGTGGTGAGCCTTTTAGAGCTCATTAGAAAAAATTCTCCAATTATGAAAAAAGAAATTTCTCCTTTAGTTAAAAATAAATGACAAACTATTAAATCAAATTTCACAGCAATTGAAATGCTGTACAATGCAAACTATATACACACATATATATACATATACATCTATATACATAGGAAGGCATAAATGCATACCTTCAGGATGTATAAATTACATGCATTAGTCATGTTCTCAGCTGCAATAAAGCAATATATTAAAGGAATTGTGTGCTTGCCCTGTATTTATATATAATTTCTTAGTTCGAGAGAATAAAATAGAAGCATGTATACGTATTCAACTATATTGAATATTCACATTCAACTATATTCATGTTCAACTATAATTTCTTCTGTTTGGTCCTTGTTTTAGAGTGATGTGCTCGGAGTGGGATCTTAAAATTATACTTCAGTTTTAGGGTCATCATATCACTTTATCTAGTAAAACTAAAATTAACTTCTTCTTTGGTTACTTCCCTGAATGTTTTCATTTATATTCTCTCCCTGTTTCTCTCTGCCTCTCCCTCTCTCTCTCTTTTTTTCTCTCCTAATGTCCCCCTTGCTACAAATGAAATGGATCTTTTCTCAAAGACCTTTCCTTGAACTTTTCCTCTTCTCTCTCCAGTGTCTCCTTAACAATCTCATAGCATCAGTTGTCTGTCACATTTCTGTTGATCTCCTTTTACCTCTTTCTCTTTACTTCAATAGAATCACATTCCAACTATTTGCTGGAAATTTCTACCTGGAAATTTAGCCTTCAACCTACTTCAAGTTCACCCTGTCCATTGAGAAAAACAATTATTAATAAGGTATTTCAATAAATTATGGTGAGTGTATAACAGAAAAACAAGCCCTTTAAGAATATTTTGGAAGAGAACTGAAACTAGACTGTGGATCACTGAAGGAGACACAATGGAAGTGATATTTAAACTGCAGCTTGAAGGGTCACTGGAAATTAATTAGGCAAAGGTCAGTGGTCAGGAGGCTGTGTTCCATGCAGAAAGAATAGCATACGTTAATGCCCTGAGGTGGGAGAATACAGAACTCTGAGTAACTGAAGAAAGAGAAGTTAACTGAGCTGGCACACAGAGTGCTGAAATGAAAGAAGTGAGAGATGACCCTGGAGAGTTACCCTGGGTTTGAATGTACGAGCTCCAGAAGTTGGGTTAAAAGTTTGCTATTTCTCATGCCAAAAGGCAAAGCCACTTAAGAGTTTTCATCAAATTATTGATTTGGTTATATTTGTGTTTTATAAAAAGCCTTCTTCCTGAATGGAACCATGTGTGGATGCAAAGAGACCAGTTAGAGGTTGGGAAGATGATGGTTTTAGGAGTTCAGCATAGAGAACTTGGAGTCCTGGACTAGGAGGTGGCACTGAGGGTGGAGATATGGGCATTGATTTGAGGTGTGTTGACAAGGTGGTACTGGTGGTTCTTGGTGGTGAATTGGAAGTGAGTGTGGAAGATGATGGAAGTGACAAGATGCTGGGGAAGGTTCTGCCTTGAACAGCTAAGTGGCTGGTGAGTTAGGGAGCATTGGAGGAGGGACAATAACAAAAAGGTGATGAATGTAGTTTGGGTCCCGTCAAATGTGAGGTTACGCTGAGACACCCAGTGGAAATATCAGGCGGGTGGAAATTTGCATGTGGAGCGCTACAGAACAGTCTAAGTTAAAATTTAAATCTAGAATTTAGTATTTGTGAAAGTAGCCACGAAAGCAGATGTGTTACCCGAAGGAGACTGGGTTCTCTTTATATGAAACACCATCACTGCAAGTTCAAAACCTCAACTTCATCCTTTGATTCCTCTCCTTCTTTCTTTCTTGTTCCTTATGTGTAGATCCGTTGTCAAGTCTTAGCAGTTTTGCTCTCTATTTTCTTTCTTGTTCATATTGCCGTTTCTACTTCCAATAGTCTAATTAGGTTCTTATTATTTCTCACCAGAACTGTTATATATTTGAGCCTAGTAAGACTGGTTTCCAGGAAATTAGTAGATTACTGTTGTAAAGAAGGACAGTGATGACTGTCATTAGAACAAGGGTATTAGCTGTGGGGAAAGAGGAAAATGGGTAGATTTAAGAAATAGAGGATATGAAAGGAGAGAATGGAAAATGAATACTTGATTAAAACCAGCAGCAGGGAAGACATTAGAAATTTCTCAGCGTGTGTGTACTAGAACTTTTTTCCCTTTCATTTTTAACATAAAAAAATGTGTCAAATGGTATTAATTTATTTTACCACACCACTCTACAAAGCCTCATCTAGCAATAACAATTCTTTCAGGTCAAATTGATTTGAAGCAATTTTTGATAGAGCTAGGAATAATTATTTACCAGACATTTTAAAAAATACTTCAAATATATTAAACCATTGAATATTTATAAAAATTCTGTGAAACACTTCTATTATCTCATCTAAGAAATGGGGAAATTGAAGAACAGAAAGGTTATTGTGTGTCCGTCCCGAGGTCATTCAATTTGTAACTGTCAGAAATAGATTTGAACCTAGATGTTTTGTTTCCAGAGTCTGTACTCTTATCCAGGAAAATAAGGAATTACGCATGTTTTAAGCACCGACTAATGTGCTAAGAACAATAGGGTATACAAAAAATGCATGACTGAATATTTAAATACACGTAGATATTCAAAATGTCTACAAAAACCTAGTATTTAAAAACTCATAGAAATGGAGAGTAGAAAAGTGGTTGCCAGGAGCTGGGGAGGTGGGGGAAATAGAGAGAAGTTGGTAAAAGGGTACAAATTTTCAGCTATAAGATGAATAAGGTCTGAGAATCTAATGTATAACATGGTGACTACAGTTGATAACACTGTATCATATAATTGAAATCTCTTAAGAGAGTAGAACTTAAATGTTCTCACCAAAAAAAGAAAGAAATATGTATGTGAGGTGATTGTTGTGTCACTTAACTAAATGGGGAGAAATCCTGTCACAAGGTATGTATATCAAATCACCACAATGTACACTTTAAATATCTTACAATTTTGTATGTCAATTCTACTTCAATAAACCTGAAATTAAAATAAATAAATACCCACAGCTTAAGTATGAGGCTGGGGGAAAAAGAGCATACTGTGTAACTAGTTTTAAATCCTTACATTATAGAAAGTTAGCAAGTTATATAGTTGTTCAAAATGAGTCATGTTCAATGAGAGATGGTTGAAATGAAAAAGGTTTCACGTCGGGGAGATTCAAGGGGGCCCGTGGCCATTTGCACTCTGACATCTACAGGGTTCTCCTTCCCTACAGCAGCACGTAAGCAACTTCTGCAAACTCGGTTATCCAGAAATCAGGTTGGATGACTTCTGCCAGCAGATCTACCCTGGTTTTTGATCAGAGGAAAGGGCGTGTGTGTGTGTGGAAATTCCACCCTGTCTCAGGTAGATACACATTGTGAACAAAAGGGGAAAATGCAATTTCCTACCTGATGGTATGGAACTCTCTAAATCTGCCAGTCCAGTTCTTTTTCTCTTCTGTTTTAGGTTTTATAGGACTTTCTAAATAGGCAATTTAGTATTTGTTACTCATTTGGAAATTATTTTTCTGGAGCCAGTATGAAGTGTTAAATATTTATAGACAGAAACTTTGGCAAAGAATATAGAGAATCTTGAAATGGCCTTTCACTGTGGGAGAGGAGCTTGAACAGATTCAAGCGCAAATCCAGATTTGTAGAGAGTTAAGTGTGAGTTTGTGGAAATAAAGTGTATGATTGAGAAATTTGGTTTTTCCCTTATGACTTAGTGATTATTAAATAGCTGTGTGTTTTATCTGAATTGCTTGGAGGGAAGCTCCATAGCATTTCGTAGTAAACAATTTATGCAGTTAAAATATGAAAAAGACAAAGAAAAGCAAACTGAAAAGACGTTTTAGAGTAGGATGGGAACTGAGCCAATAAGCTTGACTGGTAGAGTCTTTGGAGGGAAGCCAGGAAGTCTGTGATATTTCTCTAGTTAGGATATATATATGTGGCATTGGATAAAAAATGTTAACTCTTTCCACGGAATTTGAGACTTTCCTGATTCTGAAACTCAAAACTGAATGCAAATTAAGATTTTTTAAAAGTATGATTAAAAAATACCACATACACACATGACATTTGGCAATGGCTTGAATCTCTCTAAAATGGCAAGATAGGAAAATATCCAAAACCTTTTGTTGAGAAAAAGAGAAAGTTGAATTCTAGCCAAATGCCTGCTGAGGAATTCTTATGAGAATTTCTGGAAACTGTACTTTTTAAGGTAATCATGTTCTCCATGCTTGCATGACCCCAAATGTTACTTGAGTGAATTTAAGGTCTCATCTATTTGTGTCTTGTTGTTGGACATCCTTTAGACTTTGGTGGTCAAGTTTCACTTTGGCGAGGTGACAAAAAAAAATATTGTATTTGGCACTACACAATCTTAGAATACTTTCAGCATAAATATGCCAAGAAAGAGTCATATTATGTAGCTTGAATTATACTTTTCATGTATGATATGTATGTCTCCTTATGTTAGACAAATCTATATCAGTCTTTTGCATTTCCATTAAAATAAATACACATCAGATACCTGATAGACATGTGCTGTGGTTGGAGGGCATAAGAGAGATATGAGGTCAGGTAAACAGTGTAAAATCAGCAGAACTCTCATCTGAAATTAATGTTTTAAATCTTATCAACATAGCTCTTGAAGGGAGAAAGAATGATCGTCTACAATCAGAAATGGCCAAGAAGAAAAATGCCTAACTTTCCTGCAACAATTGGGGAGATTACTATCACCTATATTAATTAATTCATTCTATTGTTTAATATAAATGGTGAAAATGTGGCTACAGCATTGAGTTTTTGTTTTGTTTTGTTTTTTAATTCGGTAACATAAAATTTACCATTTTATCATTTTTAAGTGTACACCATCTACCACCAGAACTTCCCAAACTGAAGCTCTGTATCCATGAAACATTAACCCTCCATTTCCCCCTACCCCTAGCCTCTGGCAACCTCCATTCTGCTTTCTGTCTCTATGAATTTGATTGCTCTAGATACCTTATATAAGTAGAATCATACAATATTTGTCTTTTGTGATTGACTTATTTCACTTAGTATAATGTCTTTGAGATTCATCTATGTTGTAACAAACATCAGAATTTTCTTCCTTTTTAAGGCTGAGTAATTTTCCATGTATATGTACACCACATTTTGTTTATCTATTCATTTGTCAATGGACATTTGGGCTGCTTCCATCTTTTGCTATTGTGTGCATTGTGTTTTAATATTATATGACCCTTAAAAAAGGGTTCCAGGAACATAGGAATGAATAAGATCAACAGTGTATCTCTTTTGGGAGGATCAGTTGTGGGGAGAGATGAATGATGACTCAACAAATATATAAATTGGATAATTCTGGATAATGAAATATTTTATGAATAAAACTAAAGATAGGATGTAGTGGAGAATGATGGAGGTATATGGATAATACCCTTTAGATAGAGTCATTTAGGGAATGCATCTCTGAGAAGGGAGCATCATAAATGTCAATTGTTTAACTACTCTACACCATGAGGATGGGAATCATGCTTTCCTTGTTGCCTGGTATATCTGTAATGCCTAGTACAGAGCCTGGCACTTGATAGACATTCACTAAATATTTGTTGAATGTAAGAAGAGTGAAGTGGAATGACAGTAAACAGGCCTTCACCATGTGAAGGAGCCGTCTCCACCTCCCATAGTTCTTTCTCCCCTGGCTTGACTGCTCTGGATGTTCCTTTTTCTGTACCTTCCCAGTCAGCCTGGGGAAGTGGTTAGTTCAGAATTTGACAGAGGGAAGAGAAATAAACACTGTATTAACAAGAAAAACAAAAAGAATGATAGATCAACAAAAGTGATATCAATAGTAATGACACGGATAAAATATAGTGTGATAATGCTTTGTAAGTATAAATCACTTTAAAAATATTTTAATAGATATTATGTTAGTTAGTGTTTAGAACTGTTTGAAGTAGTGTGACAGGAATTATTAACTACATTTGATGAGTTTGAGATACTTAGATCACACAACTAGTGAGTGGTGGAGCTGGCTTTAAAAAAGGTTGGGGGCCTTCTCAAATAATCCTCTTCTAATATATGGCACAGTGATTCATGATTAATTGTGGTGTTAGTGTTGAGGGTGGAATTTTTGTAAAAATACAAATCACGTTCATTTACATAATAGTAGTAAACTGATTTCAAAGTGTTTTGATATGCTTGTATCTTTACAATGGTCCAATGAGAAAGACAATATTATCATATTCAGGTTTATAGACATGGAAATAGAGTTGAGAAAAGTTGTCTTGATCAATATCATGTACAATAGCAAATGGAAAACTCATGCTTTTAATCTAGGATAGAATGCTAGAAATCTATGTTCTTATGGATTTCTTTATGCAGTCAAAATATTTTTTAAAATATTCTAAACTGGGGGCTGGCCCCGTGGCCGAGTGGTTAAGTTCGCGCGCTCTGCTGCAAGTGGCCCAGTGTTTCGTTGGTTCGAATCCTGGGCGTGGACATGGCACTGCTCATCAAACCACGCTGAGGCAGCATCCCACATGCCACAACTAGAAGGACCCACAACAAAGAATATACAACTATGTACTGGGGGGCTTTGGGGAGAAAAAGGAAAAAATAAAATCTTTAAAAAAAAAAATATTCTAAACTGAAGATTTTTTGTTTTTAAAATAATATATATTGGTTTTTTCTTTTTTACAAAATATTAGCTTCTTATTGTATCGAATTTAGAAAATACACCAAAGAATGAAAGAGGAATGACTACCATTAATAATCTAGTATGAATAATTGAACTCCTCTTTTCCTAAAAAATTGCAAATTTGAAATGTGTTTTTAAATTTATGTAAAAGTGAGAGGATGATTTGATTTAAATCTACTATTTAAATTAATTTTAGGAGGCTGGCCCCAAGGCCGAGTAGTTAAGTTCACGTCCTCCACTTCCATATCCCGGGGTTTCTCCAGTTTGGACCCTGGTTGGGCACATGGCACCGGTCATCAGGCCATGCTGAGGCAGAGTCTCACATAGCAGAGCCAGAAGGACCTACAGCTAGAAAATACAACTATGTATTAGGAGGCTTTGGAAAGAAGAGGAAGAAGAAAAAAACGAAAAAGGAAGATTGGCAACAGACGTTAACTCAGGTGCCAATCTTTTAAAAAAAAATGTATTTTAGTGAAGTAATAATAATTCAATGAATTGTTCAAGTTAGAATTGCCATGATGTAGTTTCACATACATGAAGCAAACCAACATGAGGAATATTTCCCTATACTTTCTTTCCTATCTTGATTTTATCTGAATTGCTCTAACAAAGGCCTGTTTTATCCAAAAGGAGGTGTAGAGATCAGAATAAGGGTCAGAGCTCTAGAAAAGATTGATATTTACTCCTGTGGGCCTAACAAAATGTTCTTTCTAGTAAGTGAAGCTTTATTTCTATAACTAGAATCTATCTTTGTGTGTATGTGTGTGTTGAATATTTGTGTTCTGTTGCTTACCAAAGACACGTCAGCAGTACGTTATTCAATGAGATGAGGACTAATATCAGCTCTGTTTTAATGAGCTCTGTGTGCCGGACACTGTTCTATGTGCTTCACACCATTTATCTCATTTGATTATCACCACCGCCTTGTGAGCGAGGTACTTTAATGTCAAGGTTACTGATAAAGAAACAGGGGCACATGCAGGTTAAATAATTTTCCAGTCATACAGGTGAAAATGACAAGACCAGGATTTGAACCCATCAATAGAGCTTTAGCGTCCATGTCTTTCTTTAGAAATTAATTGAGGGCAAGAAAAAGCTCTTGTTTAATATCTAATTTCAAATAGCATCTAGATGAAGGTAGTAAATGTATTAGAAAATAATGGAGGCTATATACATTCAATTTTTGACTATTTCTACTTTGAATAAATTAGGATGAATGGCGTATTTGTTAAAGGGTGAAATGTTAGGAAAAATCTCAATTCTAGTCACAGACCTCTACTAACCCTGACATCAGGGATACCACTTTAACACTTTGGCGTCAGATTCTTTATTCAAAGGAATCAGTTGAGGTGATGTATAAAGTCTTTGCCAATTCTGAAATTCTGTTGTCATCTTCTATGTTATGACTCGATGGTCTGTGAGTCGTATGGGATGGTGATGGTTTCAGTCTTCTCCACGTTTCTCTAGAATCCTTACTTGTAAAAGTGAAACTGAGCTTCGTGAAAGGATGTAAACCTACGAGCATGTTCGCTTATCTTTGAAGCTCTTGCCACATTCCAGAAGTTTGGGGACAAGCTCCTATTTTCAAAACCATGAAACAGTGTAAATTGGTAAGCTTGACAATATTCCACAACAGACTACTAAAAATATTCTTTGGAAAAACTCAGGAAGGGAGGTGCTCTCTATAAGGAGCCATCTTGGCTTCAGTACAAATAAGTTAAATGCAATAAATATCACTTCCTTATTCTACAGATTTCCTGATTTCAAAAGAACCCTGGCCTACTTTTTAAGAGCTTTAGCAAAATGTATTTCACACATTGTAAAGTTCACTCTTTTAACGAGTACAGTTCAGTGGTTTTTAGTATATTCACAGAACTGTCCAGATTGACCCTTATTTTCTCTCGTTGCTTGTTCACGAGTGTCTATCCCATTAAAGTGTGCAGTGGTGGCGTTCTATCAATATTTGCTGAATAAACCACCTAATGAATATAAGGATAGAGCGGAGGGAGCCAGATAACCCTAGCTAACCCAAGATGAAATCGCAAAAACACAAGGAATAATTAAGTATTCACATATAGATTCCCAGAAGCATGCAAGTGATTAAAAGAACACATTTATTTGTAATATTAGCACCTAGAGAAGCAATATAGGCTTGTTAGCATCAGATCAATTATCAAGTATGACATTTGTCCCTTATAGAGCTTGAGTAACTTTTTGTAGGACTTAAGTTCACGGACACATCTTGGCATCTTCAGAACAAAATGAATTAACACTGAGGAGTTGTTTTTTTTTTTAAATATATTATCACTTGAGAAAAGGCATCACATTCAGTGGCAAAGTTTGAAATTTTCCTATAGGCCTTAGTGATTTAGCAACTTAAAACCAAGGAAAAGAAAGTTTGAGCACTGTTTTAGGTTCCTTCTTGGTGAATCTAAATTGAAAGTATAGCAAGAAAATTTTCACTGGCAACTTCTTTTGTCTTAACATTTAATGGCAAAACATTTGGGGACATAATTTGAGATTTCTTTTATTGACATGTTTAAAAACATGCTGTCAAAGAGAATGAAAAATATTAACTTGCTAAACTAACTTTTGAAAAGTGAAAGTAATAGATTGTAAAACTCTAAAAGAAACACATTGATATTTTCTAAGTTGTATGTAGTCAGTCTTTCTCTTCAAATTTTGAACTTACTTCATACTTGCTGTATTTTAAAGAATCCAACTTCTAACTTATAGTTCCCATGCTTTTATGGAGTTTGTTCTTAGGGAAATTAGGTGGGAGAAGATGGTTATCTACTTAAATATATAAATTGAAAGAGGTAAACCTTGGCTTCTTTGAATACCATTAACATAATCAAGGAGTAATATTAACTTGCAAAAGTCAAGTCATTTTTGTCACAATGAATAGTCTATGTTGAGGTTTTTTTTAGAAAATCCTTTAAAAAAGAAGGACCTATACAATGTAATGATGTAATGTACAAGTGATTTTTAAGTTTAATGGGAATTTTACGTAGAAATTTGCATAATGCTTTTTCATGTATAATATGTAGAATATTAAAAATTATTGTCAATAAAATCATGAAGATGTTTAATCACTCTTTAGTATTAGTAAAAGAGTTAATAAAAACTATTAAAACTCTAGTTTATTCTCTTATTAAAAACTATTCTCTGATTAACTGAATAATCACAGGCTCGAGTGTCTAAGTACAACCATTAGAGGAAAGGGAGAGATTTCCTGTGACATTTATTAATATAAACAGACTGTGAGAATTCTATTAGTCTAGACAGGAGAACTGCAATGTTTCTTTTGTCTTCTTTATTAATTTTGACAGATTTGAAGTGCTTGCAATTCTGTACTACCAGGTTTCCATGATTCACCTACTCAGATATAGTTTAATTTTTGCTTACTTACCAGGTGTTTAAAAAATGTGATCGTTTCTTAAATAGGAGTGCAGAAAAAAACTAATGAGTAATAGATTACACAAAACATTTTTCTTTCTTTTTGGTTTCACTGAAGAGAGCATACCTTTGAAAAATAAAATCAAAGCATCTATAGATATCGTCCTATTCATAGTTATGTAGTCATAAATTGAGAAGGAGTGAGAATGTATTGGAGAAAATCATCAAACCATATTTCATGGAGAGGGTTAGTTGTAGTCAGTAAGTATTTGTCATTGGCATGTCTCTTCCATTACTCTTGAGTCTTATCTCATGACTTGCATAAGAATACAGATGTTTTATCGTATTTTGCATGATTTTTTCTTTCTACTGGGAGAATATTTTTCTGCTGCAGTTCAAAGATTTCTTGAAAGCGAAATATTTATTTGAAAATTTACCTTTCTTTTGATATTGTTATTTTACTAAAAAACTTGGTACTTTGGCTTTGACAATGAAAAATAGAAGACAGCCTTCGATACTGAAATATTTTTTTTGGAAAACTATTTTGTAATTTATTTCTTTATTTTTGTCGTTCAAAAATTTTCCTCCTATTGATTAGTTTTTACTTTGAAAATTGTCAGGGGACCATTCTTAGGACTTTCATTATTCAACGTTCTTGTAATAGTTGTTGGTTCACCCCTGCTCATGTCCTCTGCTCTTAATTTTGTTTATAAAACACCATTCTCTTCATTTGTGTGTATCTAACAACAAAATGTGCTACTGCAATGAGTACATTGGCTTTTTTTTAGGAAGATTAGCCCTTGGCTAACATGGGCTGCCAATCCTCCTCTTTTTCCTGAGGAAGACTGGCCCTGAGCTAACATCCGTGCCCATCTCTTCTACTTTATATGTGGGGCTTTATATGTGAGACACCACAGCATGGTGTGCCAAGCAGCACCCGGGATCTGAACCAGTGAACCCCGGGCCACGACAGCAGATCGTACGCACTTAACCGCTGCGCCACCAGGCTGGTCCCTACATTGGCTTTTAAGTCATTGAATAAACATATATTAAGTGCCCCCTGTATGTTAGATATTGTACTAGAAACTAAACATTCCATTGAAGCTCAGAAGAGAAACTGTCTTTCTAAGTTCATTGAAATAGTATTTCCAAATTTAATTAAAGCACAGAACATTGTGAAAAAATTTTATTTGGACAATAAGTTCAAGATTTTCAGAAGATATATTTTACGTTTTACATCAGATAAAAACTATATTCATTCCTGTTTATTGATGAGTTAATACTGTTTCTATAAATGAAAATTATTGTTTTGAAATAAAAACCCCACAAAACTCAAAAATGAGACTTTAATCTTACAGTTTGAGATAGTTGTTTAAAATATATAAGGAAATGTAAGCAATATACTGAGTAACTAAAATAAAATAGGATAAGCTATAAGTCAAAACTTCATGTCTTTCGTATCAAGTAATAGAAATTTCTTCCAAGGTGAAGACTAATGTGCAAAATTGAAATGGGGCAGAGGAATTATTTTGGCATTGCAATAATTCCATAAGAAAAGTCTAGCCAAGCCTCATGTGGTACTTGAAAGCCGCTAAAGATGGAGTCTCTGTATTCATGGGGCTGCATTCTCTTGTTGTAGTTGTGCTATTATTGTCCTCTTGTAGTGTTCCCTTTCTTTCATAATTTTCTACTCTTGAGAAAGACAGTCTGATTCACCCAACCCAGCCATGATTTGCTCCTCTTGAGTCAGGTATTCCCACCCCCTTCGCCTAGTCTTTGGATTGTAGGAGGGGGAACTTGAAGGTCCTGTCTCATTTTGAGCTGCCCTTCTACAAGTTAGGGGTATGGCATATTATGTGAAGATGGAAAGTTATGCAGGGTAGGAAAATTTATTAGTCGGCTCATAGCAGTAAAATATCTCACAGTACATTCATATCGCAGATATCACTATACATTAACTTTTTTCTCTTCTTTTTGCCTCTTATTTTAAACAGAGCACTAATCCATTGTTTAGAACATGAAAATTAAGTAAAATAGTCAGTTAATGAATCCATTGTTTTGCCTTGTGTATCTGTTAACTATTGCCACAATCATGCTGCATAATAAACAGCCACAAAATCTCAAAGGCCTACAGGAATACACATCTATTTTCATGCATCTGTGAGTAGGCTACAGTTGGGCTGACCTAAGCTGGGCTCAACTGGGAAGCTCTACTTCAGATGACAAGTCTCTCAGTTAGCTGGGACTCCTTGACTCAATAGCTGTTGTTTTCCTTGTGCTACCAGGGGACTGGCAGGGACATATTGTTCTAGCGACCGTGACAAGGTACAAGAGGGCAAGTATATTTCAAGTCTCTACTTGTGTCATATTTGTAAATATCCCATTGACCAAAATAATTATTGTGGATGAGCCCATGGTCAAGAGACAAATTCCACATTTAGGGGGAGGGACTGTGTCGTTGCTTACAGGGAGGGTGAAGAATTGGGGTCAATGATTCCATCTACCGCAGTTGTATCTTTAATATAAATCAAATTATTTTTCTGTTTTTCAGCAGTCTTAATAGAAGCCTTATGTATTTTATAAAATCCAGTATCTACTGGGCAAAAACAAAAGTGAAGAAAAAAATTGCTGGGATATTTTTATTTGTTTTATGCTACATTTTCCTTTTGATATGTGTCTGTCACATTCAGATTAACATCTATGAAAAGGGTACTACAGGATGCTTTTGCAGGGTGTTTGTTTTGAAGAATGGTATAAAAATTTCCATAAGTTTCATGTGCAACCACACATATTTTAACTTGATCTTTTATTCTGCATTTACTTTTGGGCGTACTTAAGAATCTGTTAAAATGCAGAAATTATGCAGTATTGATTTCAGGAAAAGTTGAAGTGGTTACACATGATTGCCTTTGCCTTAAAAGAAAACCTTATTTGGTTCTAATTTGAACAATATTGAAAGCACAACAAAACTAGCTTTTTATTATGTCACCACACATTTAGCAAGTTATGGAAAGCATTTTGTTTCAAGAATGGAGTTAACTGTGTCTTGTCCGCACTTCTAGCCATTCTTGTAATTTCTGGCTGCTCTCCAAGTCTGCCTGTTGTTACTCACACATATTTCTTTCCTAGTAAGAAATAGATTGAAATCCCAGGAACATATGTTGTTGACTGCTAGAAGAATTTTAGTGGTGAGAGATTAATGTAATTGCTTTTGTTTGAGAAATATAATTGGTCATAGTTACATACATGTAGCTTATATAAGAAATATGTTCTGCTTTAAAACTCATTATGTTTATCTGTGCTTTAAAAAATTAAACTAAAAAGAATCTCAAATGTCTATCTTCCTTCTTTCTTCATATTCCAAAATACTTGGAATAGAAACAGTACAAATTGGTGTGAAACACATACACAGATAACTAAATATACACATAACTTAATTTCAAAATATTTATTAGCCTAAAATTCCAAAAGGAGGAGTATTCTATTTCTAAAATTAAATGTCACTTCCTCAAATATTATCACTATATAATGTTTCTTTTAGAAAGTGTTTTCTATAAAACAGTATAGTAAAATGGTGTTTAGTATGTATAACATTTTAATGCTTATTTTCCAGTAAAATGCAATGGTTTTTCAATTTTTCCTTGCCTTTCTAAAGAAAAACTGTCCCTAAATGCAGAGATTTACTTTCTGATGGTCCCTGACCTTCAGTAGAGTTTGGGCCTGCAATAGACCTGTGTTCTCAAGAATTTATGGTTCACTCACCCATGCAATAGTGCCTCTATTGGTTTTCCCTAATAGGTCACAACTAGCCCTTGCCAGTCTTTCCTAGTGTGGGATCATAGGTCTTTTCTCCAAAATTTGATTTCTCCCATTTTCTTTAAGATTTCAGTTTCAAAGCTTTTAAAGAAATACCGTCAAGATGAGACAGTACACTATTATTACAGCTACACAGTCTACTTTGAATTAGGTCGGTTATACATCATAAATAAATAAATACCTAAAAGCATTGTTCACAGAGATGCTCGGACCTTGCATACCTATGTAGTCCAAACATTACGGTCCTGACATTTAGGACTTTTTCAGTGTAAACTCTTCTTTGCTAGGGCCTTCTCATAACTAAAATATGAGTCACTTGCAAACCATAATAGATTTTGGCTCTGCAACATGATGAAGTGTTCTGGATGTAGTGAAACATTTCACCCAGACTCATGGCAGCAGAATTCCCAGTGGTCACCCAAAATAGGGAAAGAAATGAAGAACAAAATTGAAGGAAATATGCAAACCCTGGCACCATCCTTTCATGGCAATACAGCTCTTTATTGTTGTTAAGAAATGGAATTACTTAGAGTTTAAACCCATAAATGATAGTACTAGGAAGTGTTGAATTTTCTTTTTCCTAATGGCTGAATTTAACTCTAAACTTGAAATTTTAAAAAGGAATCAGATATATGTTCTACCAAATGAAAATATATGGCTAGTTCTACAAAAACAATAATGTAGAATGTCAAACTTTCTGCTGAAATTTAATTAGACCTTCTGCTATGTAATCTCAGTATATACAGGCTTTGACATAAATTTACTAAATAAAGCCTCGTTATTGGAAGCCTAGATAGCATGCAAAACGTGTCAATCGCATTGAATTAAATGAGTCATGTAGCATTTGGCTTCATTTAAAGAGAGAACACGTGAAGCTATTGCCAAACAGTTTAAATATAAATTTGATTATTTACTTGAGCCATGGTTTTGATATTTCTATCCTGACATCTTTGTTTAATACATGTTGCTCTTGATTCCCAAGTTTAATGTCAAGTCACAGAATGTTCCTTTGCACACACCACCCTGGCTCGGTGATGTTGAGTTGTCCCTTAGCATTGAGCCTCTCACGGCATTGCAGGCACACTCCTACTGCACACACACTCATCGCAGGCAGGAAAGGTGGAGTTTTCCTTTTCAAGGCCAAGGGAAGTGACAGCTCGGGCGTGATGTTGTACTGATCCCCGGGTGGATTTCAATTTGGTGAATTTGCTTTCGACTTCAACTCCTCTCTTGAGCCTCCATACAGAACATTAAGTGGTGGGTCTCAGCATCTTGTTTCACTCTGATGAAATAAAAATTGTTTTGAGTGTAAGATTAGACTTTTTTCTTCACTAAATTTCAGTAGCACCTACACAATATAAACTAGGACATCATCTAGCAAAGTGTTATTGGAGTGACATCATAATGACCTATTAAGGGTAATGTACACTTGAACAAGCTCAGTTATTCTTTCAGGTTTACTCATGACGTTTGTACTGTTTAGTGTAGCTGCTTCTGAAGTAGTGCTGGGCCTTGCTTAGGATCTTAAATACCAATCTCCCAAGTGGGAGATTTTCTGAACAAAATATACATAAGATGTTTTTCTGAAGCTCTTTAAATTTCAAGTCAACATTCTGAGTATGAAGTTATTGAATTATCAGCTATGACTTCATAGCATAAACATTTTACATGCTGGCATGATGGGCACACAAGAACTAGGAAATCAATAAGATTGCATTGGTTCTAAATATCATTGTAATATAGGACAACTTTGATTAATCACTACTTATACACCAGTAATATATCTATTTTATTAAATATGCTGAGCATGTGACTCCAATAAAAATGTAAAAATAACCTGGGTTTGCTTTTAAAACAGAATTATCTCTAGGGGAAAAGTTACATGCTAGGCATGGATAAGTTATGAGAATGGAAATATGAGCAGGACAATTCTTACTTTCAAAATCTCAGAGCCTAGAAATCACTAAATTGAGCAGAACAAATGACCTTCAGTAACCTGAGGATATTTGCAATGACCAATTTCTGCAATATATGAATTTATTAAAGAAATCAGAGCAGGAAAATACTATTACTGAAGAATATTCTTGGCAGAACTGTTAATTAAAAAGTGTATTTGAATACAATCTTGATGGCATTATCATACTATCTTTGGAGGTCATACATGTGAACTCTAAGCATTATTTTTGGTGCAATGCTTTGTCACAATTTATGTGGCCTAGGTTATAGTATTATTTGAGGAATTTCATTTTGGGGTGTCAGTTCCACAAAAATAAAAAGACAATAGTGTAAATAATTATGTTTGCCATGAAAAAAACAACTAATCAAGCACTATTTACCTTGGTGCATCTTCTTTTTACTATTTTATAGTTGGTGTATTTTATGTCCATCCCACCAAATGATTTTAATCATTTCTGAAAATGAATATTTATGATTATGTCTTTTAAGAAAAAGAAAGCTTTGTAGACATTTTAAAAGCAATAACCTTCACTGATATCTACAGAGAATTTAACTACAGTTTCTTTACTTACAATATATACCCACCACCTTTCTGCCTTGTCATGAGAACTCTCACAGATTAGTTTCCCTTAATGTAAATATGAAGGAACTTAAAAATGAGCAAGAATGTGGTAAAAAGTATATATGGAGTAGACAAATATTAATTTCTTCAAAAATCATTTTTCTGTGGACATCAAATGCATATTTGTATGCAAGATCATTGTCTTCATGCAAAGATTAGAGGCATTGATCTAAGGCATATCATTCAGCTTGCTCCCAGCTCTGGCTCTCTCTGCAGGTCTCTGGAAAAATCAATGGGCTAGTGTTAGGAGGCTGATGATGGTTTTTCTTAGATAGACCACTTGACATTTCAATGCCTCGCTTTTGATTCTCTGTAAAATAAAGGAGATGGACAGATGATATTTAAGATTCCTTCTAAAATTTTTAATACATCTACTTGCAAGTAAATAGATTTCTGAACTTTTACTACTGTAAAGTCTATAATTTCCCAAAAGGAAAAAAAACCCGATTGTTTTTCATCCTTATTTTATTAGGAACCATTTTATGTAGGTTGCGGGAAGGTTGTGAATTAAAAATATGTTTTAGTTTTTTATCTTGATTCACTAAGAACTACTTTATTTAGCTTGCAGAGAGGTTATGAATTTAAAAATATGTTTTTCGTTGTGGTTGAGATAGTAACCACAGTGCAATTATCAGTTTATTAACCAGGGAATGAGCTCATAGTGGATCTTGCTATTTTAGTCAATTCCTTAGCTGCGACTAAAATGTAGTACTTTCATAATATCAATTTAAATAGATGAAATACCATGTTTTATGGTTATATGTACACATATGTAATGATTTGATAATTGCTATTGCTCATTAACAATTACTAATGGATTATATACTTGTAATCCGATTCATTCACTTAAAAAAATAACGATAAATCCCCAAGACATAATATCATTCTTGATGCAGTGCAGGATAAAATGATAGATTGCATATTACAGAAAAAATTTTAAAAGAGGAAAGCCTTGCACTAATTTCATAGCAACTATTTGCACAGTAAGATTTTTGGTTTCTAAATATCCATTTAACTATTCAGCAAGCTGAATATCAAGGACTCTTTTCCTTCGGCATAAGCAAGTTTAGTGACAATATGTAAAGCCATATTCTTTATTTAACTTTTACTTTTATTAAACTACCAAAAGACTGACCGTTTTTGAATTAATAGGTCATTAGCTCCCTTAGTCTCTGTCATGTTTTTGCCTCTAAATATAATTGTTCATTTACCAGGGTTTCACTGCCCAGGGATCAGGTGTCTGAGCCGAGAAAGTCATTATTCTGGAGGTACCTAAATGGTGACGGAGGTGGTAGCAGTGGACAATCGGCTGCAGCTGATGTTTTTGTTATGATTAAGTCAACCACAAAGCTGCCAACTGCCCCTGTAATTGTAGCAGGTGAAACCACATATGTTCCCGAAGGGCCAAATAGCTAGGACAAAGGTCAACACTCGATAGGCAGACATAAAATATGCAACTGCCTTATCTTCATGGTGTAATGTTTCTTTCATCTTGGAGAGTCAATTTTCATGAACTTTCAGAATTGATACCTTGAGAATGCTGCCTAGACTTAAATTATGGAAGCTGTTGGCAGTTTTTATTTGCTTTGTTTTCATTTAAAATACAGCCATTTGTGAAGGGAAGCTTCCGAGTTCAAAATGTGATTTTGTGGGTTTTTTTCAAAGTGAGTATTTAGGTGCACTTATTTTCTTTATTCAAGTCTAAACAAATGTACAAGATAAATGTAAAGCAGTAAAGGGGCAGTGCTAGCCCTCAAAGCTTAGCTATGCAGTAGTTTTTGGTTTGTCTTGTGAAAGAATGGAATGTATTTTTCAACATATACATTGTTTACTTTAGGAATTATAGACTATTTTTAAAGAAAGATCTCAGAATTTTAAAATAAACCACTAATAACCATTGTCTGTATTATTTAAAGGGATCTAAATTGTACAGAAAGAAAAGAGTCTTGACTTAATTCTTGTTTCCAGATATCTTCTCTAAACTTTGTTTGATTCCTGTGTTTTATATGATAACCTTTCAAAACAAATCATACCAAATCTTAGTCCAAAGAAAGCATAGTAATGGAATAAGACTCTTAGGTTGGTGGCAGATCCAAGAGTGAGCCAAGCACATGTGAGGATCTGGAATCGTCAGGAGGATGGTAACCGCCAAGGGCAAGATGTAAGCCAGTTTAAAGAATGATCATTGGCGTAGGGGGCAAACTTCTTGGAAACAAGATGTCAGCAATGTGTTTTCCCAAAGATAACTGTAAATGTTTCTATTTGTATATATTTCTATTTTCAAACTTTCCTTCTTCCGTGCAAGGGACCATGACCTGTCTTATTTTCTTCTGTATTTTTAGTGACTAACGTATGCCTATTACGTGGTAGATTCTACAATATTGAATGAATAAACATTGTAATCAGTGACCACTTTATAGACAAACAGAGTCCACAGTCTTGGAATTCTTGATGGGTAGACACATGGCACAAAGGGTCAGGAGAAGTGAAGGGGTTGCAGGATAACACCTACCTGTGCCAATGAGTTCACATCTCCTCTCCTAGATAATTCATGCTCCAGGAATGGAGAGAACTTAGAGAAGGTGGGCAGAAAGCTTTCCAGGAATCTCTGAGAAATTGTGGAGTAGAGAAGAGGGACTGAGGGACTGGACAATTAAGAGAAAATACCCAGATTTTCCAAAAAACAAATGGAACATGAAGTTCTTAACTTTTTGATTGACAATCTAACACTGATTTTGGGAAAAAAGACAGCCTGACTTATTAAATGGATGACCTATGGTATCCTTAATCAAAAATATAACCTTTGCGTATATCAGAATACCATCATGAAATGTTCTAGATCTGTGTTCATAACTGGTTGATTATGGCCACATTCAGAAATGTTTAGTTTTGAACTGATTAATATATAACTAAATTTATTCTTTCAAATAAAAAAGGAAACACTTTTCTATACCTGAAATGATACAGTTGGCCCAAATCTCATAGAGCATACGTGACAAAAGACTTCTAGTGCTATGCCTAGGGATCACCTAGTCTAGTTTGTGTTTTATAAAAAATTTTGACACAGAGAAATTTATTGGCTAGCCCAAGGTAATATGTTTAGTTAATTCAAATGTAAGTGATCCAGATACCAGACAGAAATAATATGCACATTTATGAAAATATATTTATATAGCTGTGACATATATTTTTCAAGTATGATTCATTGTGTTTATTGAACACACACACCTACACATGAGAGAGACGGGTTTGTATAGTAGTAAAGAAAATTTACTGACTTATTGGCTCTGTGGCATTTAGTAATTACTTAACCTTTGTACCTTTGTTAACTCATTTCTCTAATGGGGGGATAATATTATTTGCTTTTGACGATTTTATATGTATAAATATGTGTGTGTATGTGTATGTATGTACACACACACATATACCCTAAAACAATGTCTGGCACGTGTGCTAGTTAGTTTGTTATAACTATTAAAATATAGAAGGGGCTCACTCATTTCATGCACTCACCATTTACAATCAGGAGTCTTTCTGGTCTACCCACATGTTTCTAGTGTGTCGTACTGTTTCCTGATGCATCTTTGATGTCATATTTAATTGATGCCAATCTGGATACTCCCTACTCTCGATTTAGTATTCTTTCCTACATACACATACACACACACACACTCATATACACTTACATAAACACACACTCATATATGCACATTCTCTCATAAATATATTTACAAAATCTCTCTCATGCACACACACCCCCAACCTCACACAAGGTTGGCATGTTGATTTCCATTTAGACCAAGTGACAAAATTATGGATGAAAGATAATTGAGAATCTTAAAAAAATTCTATTAAGTTAAAAAGTCAGGGTTAAATTATGAGGTACTTGGATCAGTTGTCTCTTATTCTTCATTTATTTTTCTACTGTATTTTAGGACTATGCAACATCTATGAAAATTCGCACATATGTAATATGAAGATAATTTCTGATGAATGTTAATGATTATATTCTTGGATGACCTTCAGATGAGATTTCAGAGTTGTTGATTCTTAAATCCGAAGTTTTTAGCCTTTTGAGTTACATGTATATGTATGTATGTGTGTATTTCACAGCTCTTCCTGCGTGAAAGCTTAGGACATATTCACCATGTACCAGAGATGAACAGTGAAGTGTACTGGTTGAATCCAGGTTGTAGGACCTAGAATTCTGATTTAGTGAATCCCTTTTCTCAAGGTCTCTCTCTGGCTCTAAGGAACCCATAGGCCTGTCCTCACAGCTTGAAAACCGAGATTAACTTTTTACTGAACACTTTCCTCTGCGATAAGCATTTTGCCAGCATCATTAAAGTTTAGTCTTCATAAAATTCTCTAAGACACATTATTATCCCCATTTTAAGATGAGGAAATTGAGGCTAAAAGAATTAAGTGCTCAAACTTACCCAGCTAAAAGTTGTAGAGCCATAATCTGAACGCCAGTCTTTCTAATTCGAAAACCCACGCATTTACAACCATTCATGGAAGCCGGAGATGCTCCTTATGGCCTGCAGTTGGAGCTATTGTGGATCTTCTCTGAAAGGAAGTGTAGAGAATGATGCTAGCCAAAACCAGAAGTGACATATTTCTGCATACCGAGACTGCCTGTCTTAACCATTTCCTAGACTAATTTAAGCCATTTGTTATTATTAAAACTCTCCTATTAAAAGGCAGAACTAGAGGTATAATATTTACTTAGTACTTAATTTTGTATATTGTTTTATGGTGGCGTCTTTTTATCAATCACTCATCCAGTTATTTGTATAGTTCTCCTATGTTCCCATTCATTCTTTGTCAGAGAATAATGACAGTCCTACCTACTGCTTCTCCCTCCACCCCACCCCATTCCCTCTCCTCCTGGAAGGGAGAAACCAGAATTCTTTTGCTCTCTCCTCTCTCCTCATATTAGTCCTCATCACTCTGGGATCTGATGGAGTTTTTACAGTACAACTATAAAAGATGACATTTCATCCTGTAAGAAAAATGTCCTGGTTATATCTTAGCTAAATGGATGGGTAGATTTTTCTTCCTGACTTAACTTTGTGACCCAACTGGGGAAACTTTCAGTTTTATTAGCAGCTGTCTTCCCTTTTCTTATCAGATATTCAGCTTTTAGCACCTAGCTCAAAAGAGAAAACACATGGTTTGAAGTTATTATTTAGACTCCACAAATCCTTCCTTCTAAACAATTTTTTCTTAGGTAGAGAAACAAATAGCTTTGACTAGGATCTTCCAAACCTGTTAATATTTAATTATATAAACACTGCATCTGAAAGGAATGGTTGTTTAGCTTTAGTCACATTAAGAAGCCCTGATACGAGTGGAAATAGAAAAGAAGACGTGCGTGCGCATTTTCCCCCCAAAGGTTGAGAGCTGGCTTTAAAGGGGAAAACTCTGAGAGTTTCTTAAAACAAAATGTGAACGTCTTTATTTTCCCCAGACATTAATTGACAATATGTCAACATTTCGGGAAGAAATTTTATGCCACCTCATCTGTGTGTCAGGCAACATTTAATGGTTGAATGACAGACAGTCGTAAGTCTGGACATTTCTTCACTGATGCGCATATCTGGGAATCAAAATGGCGGTTGCTCAGTGGACCTTTTCTAGTATAAACTCCAAGGCTACTATTTAAAATCAGTTACTGTTAACCAGTCAAATGATCTTTACTTGGATTTTATATTTTCCTACAAAGGTTTCACAACTTTCTCTAGGGTATTTTGTTGTTTGGATGTTATGTATAAAGATTCTGACCTTTTTGTGGAAGGCCCTGTTGAATGGACTCCTGGTATACCTTTAATTGGGATCTTGCAGACATGTGGCGCCTTCACGTGTTGTTTCTTCCTCTCCTTGTAGGTAGAAATAACACTTCAGGATATCAATGACAATCCACCGGTATTTCCAACGGATATGCTGGATCTCACTGTGGAGGAGAACATTGGAGATGGATCTAAGATTATGCAACTGACAGCCATGGATGCTGATGAGGTAGCTCAGAGCCTGCTTCTGAATTTTTGAAACCTAGTATTACAGTGATCTATCAAATTTCTACTATATGTTGACAAATCTTATTACCTAATAGTTAATCTTGAGCACTGTGTGCTCTTTTCCAAAGAATATTAATTCTTGAAATGTGATACAAGGATGCCAAGATAGAGACTATCTAGATGTAATTTTCCTTTGATCAGCAATTCACAATTCAGTTAATTGCTGGTTACATTTTAGATTTCTTACCCGAATTATTTTAATTTCTCAAATAATAGAAAATATCTGCAGACATATCCCTACTTTTTATGCCTTTATCATTCCAATTTGTTATCTTATAGCAGCTAAGGATTGATTTTTATTTTATTTGGAATTGAAAACAGTAAATTATTTAAAATTTTTCATTTAATTTGCATATATATATCAAAATATATAATTCAATAATAGACATATATGTTAAGAAAATTGTCTGGGCAAGCTAACAATTTTTCAATTATGTTAATAAACAGGAATTTCTTGCCTAGTGGTGAATGTGAAATTTAGGGGTACAATTTCAATTACTATCCTCTATATTTATATTTTAAGTTTAGCTACGTAATCATCATGCTTTAGATGGAATGGCAACTTATATAATTTGTAATTTACGTTTTCCCATGAAAAAAATCCATTGCTTGTTTTCTCTTTCTTGCTAAATATAAGGTTTAATTAATGTTCTGAAGTTGTGGAAAGCGGAACAATGTTCCCAGACACCAGAATCCTCTTTCTCCTTAAGCTAAGTCCAACACAGATGGGCGAATTTAATTTCCTTACCGTCAATTAAACTCAGAATTATCTGAAAACTTGATTTTGGGCCTATGATTAAGATCTTTATAAATTTATTTCTTTAACTTTAAAAAGATGAATAAATCAGTAAGATTAATTTTAACAGCCAATACGGAAGTGTAATGGCACTTAGTCGTAAATTTTGCCAAAAATCTAAGAAAAAGGAAACAAAATACAGCGTAAACATTTAAATGATTGTAGTTTTATGTTACAAAAGATTTGGTGTTTTAAGTTTAGTACCTTGTACTCAATTTTATATACAGAAAAGTTTATTCCTAATTCCAGCTACAATTACAAGAGTCATGTGACTGAATATTTCTATTACTATTGATAGATATGAATATCATCAACTATAATTTAGTAGATATTGCATTTTCTTAAAGCTTATCATTATTAATATATATTTAGGTATTTCAATTCATAAAATTTCATTAACTCATTTAGCAGAATAGCAAAAATGTAAGCTCACGCAAAAGACAATTCGTGTCAAAGGGTTGTAAATGTAATGAGTATTTCATTGGCTATACTCTCTGTAGGAATAGAACAAATGAATCTTATTTATTTTGAGTGATTTATTCTAAGAGTGAAGCAATAATGATGTTAATTATAATATTTATACAGTCAGCTCTCCATTTCCAAGGGTTCTGTATACATAGATTCAACCAATCATGGATGGAAAGGCCTATGCTGGTTGCATCTGCGCTGAACATGTACAGAATTTTTTTCCTGTCATTATTCCCTGAACAATACGTATAACAACTATTTACGTAGCATCTGTATCGCATTAGGTATTATAAGTAATCTAGAGACAATTTAGAGTATACAGGAGGATGTGAGTAGGTTGTATGGAAATACTACACCACTTTACATAAGGAACTTGAGTATCTGCTAGATTTCATTATCCACAGGGGGGTCCTGGAACCAATCCCCAGTGAATACCGAGAGATGACTGTATCTTCTAATAAGATATAAGACTGATTATTTGAAGGAGATGCCAACATTCAACCCTTTTAATAGTATTCTGTTGATACTGTTATAATTTTATTTCCATCCCTGTTTTTTCTTTTCAAGATATAGTAAATGAGGGTTAATACAAATTCAGTGCTTCCTGCATGTTTATTTTTCTCCGTCTGACTTTTCTATATGTGTTTGTATGTGTGCACACGCTTGCATTGCCTTCAAGTTGATCTTTTGAGATATGTTTATATTTATGATGACTTTTGAGGATGGCTCGGAAGGTCCTTCTGTCTCTCTGGATTTACATCAACACTGGTTTTAGTGCACTTTGTTTTATTTCTATCAATATTTGTTTTTTAAGTTTAAAAAAATGTAAATAAAGGGGCCACCCTGGTGGCATAGTGGTTGAGTTTGCATGATTTTCTTCAGCAGCCCAGGGTTCACGGGTTTGGATCCCAAGCACAGACCTACATACCACTCATCTGTGCTGTGGCAGCTTCCCACATACTGAATACAGGAAGATTGGCACAGATGTTAGCTCAGGGACAATATTCCTCACCGCCCCACTCCCCCGAAAAAAGTAACCTTGTGGACGTTATTGTTACAGCACAAAATTGAGGTTCTCTTGCCTCATGTGCATAAAAAAGCCAATTATTATGGCATCGGCTTTTGGGAAAAGAAATCAGCTTCCTTGCTAGATCCATCTGTGAGGAGACAGAGGCATATGCTCTTAGATCTGTCTCCTTGATTCAGGGCTTTGGCCACAATTTATGGGATGAGGGGCAGGGCGGTCTGAAGTGTGGAGATAGATGATTGGAAGTAAAGAGAAGTGAGGTAATTGATGATCTGGGCAAGGGTAGTCAAGCTTCATGCCTCTTCATAGGACACTTATTCAGAAAATGGGGGTGTTACCATGATCCGTGGGTGGAGTTTTTAGCTCCTTGACATAAAAAATGCCACTTATCCAGCACTTGCATGAGCTCAGTTGACGGGTTGGTGGTCTCAACCAGCCTGAACTGGACAAGGGCTTCTGATTCCTGAAAACCCACTCAATTATTCTGTTGATAAGATGGGGTCAGTTGAGCTGGTCCTGGAGGACTAGCCCATGGTAGTTACATTATCACTTAGACATCCTACAAAAAACAAATACTGAATGTAAGGTGATGATATCTAGGATATACAAGAAGTACAGTAGAGGTGCGATAGGGTGGGGAATTAAGGGGCAGAAAAGCGCAAGGCTGCAAAGCAGGAATAGACCAAGGAAATGGAGGGAGGGTTGTTAGCAATTCAGGGGAGAGAGGAATGCTGAAAAGGTGTGTTGGGTGTGACTGTACCTGAGACATAAAGATCTATCGCCTGTACTTTGTAATCAGATCTGTGTCTTTGGGGAGGTAGAGGGGTAGGTAGTGGGGGAAGACAGGAGAGGATGGAAGATTAGGAATTAGGTTCACCTACAACTTTAAAGGAAAGGAGGACATTTCTGTAAAGCTGCTCTTGCACTATTATTTTTTAAAGATTAAGCTCAAGAAGTTGCTTTCCTTCTTGAATACCTTTTCTCTTAAATTTTTTAGCAGCATTTTAATGACTACTGATTATTTCAACTCCTGACATGAGGAACTAACATTTCGTTGGCCCTATGCCAAACAGAATGGATACCTAGGCTTCTTATGGCATTCAGAATTATTCACTGTTCCTTAATTTGAATGGCTTATAATAAATTAATATTGATGGTTTTAGATGAAACTTTATTTTATTTTCTACTCTATTCTCAGCTTCTTACCTCTTAGTTAAATTTGAAAATATGTATATGTATATTTGAAATGCTTTCTCTCTTACCAAATGTTTTCTTTCTTCATCTAATTTGAGTTGGACTCAATATTGAAATGCAAGGGCTTTCTTTTCCTTGTGATCAGCATTAAATTGTCACACAACTGTCCAATGGATTGATTTTGAAAGATTAATAGAATGCTTTAAAATGCTAAGATTACGTAGGTCATCAGCAACTTATGTGTTGACATATTCTTTATTATTTGTATACTTTTGCTTAATTACTAAATCAAACATGAAAGTATTAGTATCTTAAAGAAATTCTGTTAGGGCACTGGAGAATAATGCCTGGCTAAGGAAATCATTTTTAAAAACAGCATGAACATTTTCAACTTAATTTAAATATCATTTGAAACATGTGTTGGATCAAGATACACATCGTTCAGAAGCACGTGACTTTGTCAGTCTCTTGTTTCCTTTTATAAACAGAATTATTCTGCTTGTGATGGGACAGGATACCCGAGTTTTGCTTCATGGTATCATACTTGTTTTTGAAAATCCTATTTAAGGTTGTAAATGCATTTGCAATTTATAGCTATTTACTTTTAGAATTCCTTCCACATGCTTTGTCTCTTGTTCCTCAGGAGAGCAGAATGTTTTTAACCAGCATTATTTCCACCGTGCTACAGCTGAAACATGATATTTGTTTCTTGTGGTATTGCTGATACTGCATATTTTGGATATTAAATAAATAAATAGACTTTTCAAAAGACCTAATTAAATCATTACTCTTGGCCAGACATTTCAGACATTCACTAGAACTATTAATTCACCGCATCAGCTGATTTTGAATACAAAACAGAGTGTTTTATCAACAGTAGTCAGATGCTTTCGATTCTGTTTGGAAAAACTGTCATAACTTTAGGATTATTAACTATCATAGTCACTTTGTATACAGGGCATTTCTAAATTTCAAACAATTTGTGTAATAGCTTTAAATAAGTTTTTGTTTCTTTCCTTCCCCCTAATTTCCAAATACTTACCATTTTAATAGGTCAGAGTTGAACGTAGCTGTTTTCATACCTGGACTGCTTTACTAGAATAATGGAATTCCTTGTGAAACAGAACAAATAGTACAGAATGTGGTCAGATTAGAAGTCTAAAACTCTCATTGAATGTTTTTGTTAAACCATACAATTACAATAAATATGTTAGATACTCCATGTACACCTGAATATACAAGATAAATGTGGGTAGTATGTCAAACTCAGCTGTTCTATTACTAAACTGAAAAATGCTTTGAGGCATTCACTTTACTAAATTTTAATGTTGGCTTGGGGAATGTAGTACAAAAATATAGCGAATGCCACTAGATGCCATACATTTTGAAAGAATATTTTTGCCTTCAAGTGTTAGAAATCATCCCCTTATATGTTTGGCCGTGTAAGATAAAATATATTTAATCTATGAAGGAAAAGATGCATGGAAACTGCAGATGCTCTCATATCCCAGCATGTCAGCCTTATATTCCCGCACAGCCTAAATTTATGTTCTTCCTAATATCTTTCCTGAGAATTCTTAGCCTGGGTATTTTAATAAGTAAAATTCTAGAGATTGATAATTGCAAAAGTTAGATTTATTCTATATGAGTATATGTAAATCAAAAAGTAATTTTTGAAGTCAACAATTCCAACACACTTATATCTCGGTGTCAAGACTCAATAATTACATATAGTAGGAAATCAGAAAACATATTTTCCCTGGTATATATAGCAACTCTAATGATATTTTGATTCAAATTACTCATTTGGAGACATATCAGTCATCCAATACACTTAACCTATTATATTTCTCTTATTAAAAAAATAACAAAAATAGGAATAAAAATAACAACTAGTCATACACTTACTATTTCTCAAGTTCATTATATATTTAACTCATTTAATCCTTGCAAGAGTGCTGTGTTGTAGGCAATATTGTCACCCCAGTTGTCCAGACAAGGAAACATAGGCTCATAGAGGTTAAGTAGTTGCCCAATGGCACACAATTAATAAGTAGCGGAGCAGGATTCAACCCCAAAAGTATGACTCCAGAACATCAGATCTCAATCAGCACAGTGTATAATATTTAACTCAATATTTCAGTTATAATATACATAGTTAAAAATATCTAAATCAAACTGCTGATAATTTTAACAATATATAGATAGGTTTATAATAGATTTTAAAACACTGTGAAGTTAGCATGCCCCATCATCAAATCCAGATGGGTGCTTTAATTTTAATTCTCCTTAATTTCTTTACTTTTGGCTCTGCTCAAACCTACTCTTTCTTGAAACCTTCCCCTTAACCTCTGTGGCACGCCTTCTTTTGGGTCTCCTCCTGGATCCCTCCTCTTTCTTCCTCCTTCAATCTCTGTCTCTGTTCCTTCTCCCCACTCTTTAAATGTCCATATTCAGGCCTTATGCTGCTGTTCCTTTTTCTATTTATTCTAATTTAAATTATCAACCTATCTTGTGGCTTCAATTGTCACCTACATATGTTGACATTCATATCTTTTTCTCAACCCCCTTCTCAAATCCTAGTTGCCACATAACCATTTCTGTGAAACTACCCTTCAGTCTTTTAACATACCATACACAAAATTTTCCTGTATAATTTCTCCTGCATCAAAGTAAATCTTATCCTGAAATCTTCAGCATGAGTATTTGCCTAATTCCCAGCCAAAGTAATTTGAAATTAAAAAAATCTTTTTCCTTCTTTTTTACTTTTACCCATCACATAGAATTGTTGAAAGAAGGAAATTGAGAATATATGGGAATGTTCAACAAATGAGGACTATTGTTTCTATTATTTCTATATCCAATAATCTCTCAGATCTTACTAATTTGTCCTGTGCATTATGTTGGGTACATAATAAATTTAGAGTCTAATTTCCAGAGCAGGATAGCCAGGGGTCAAACTCCCATATCTCAGTCTCTTTATCTTCAAAATGGGGATAATACTACTTCTCTAAGTGGTTTGCCTTTAAGGATTAAATCAATTAGTGCCCATGAAGTGAGGCGCTCAGAGCAGTGCTTAGCACTTCATAAACACGTAATGAATATTCTGCTTTCCTCAACCTTTCCATTCCTTCTGCCAACTTCCTAGTTCATGCTTCAAAGTTTTTGAGGACCACAACTCAAAGACCTGAGAGAAGATGAGAAATCATCCCTGCTTTCACTTTATAGGACAGGGACTTGGAACCTGCAAAGAAACAGATTGTGCAAAGTTTCACCTGGAGGAAATGAAGCCCCAGTCTCTTGGGCCCAAACTGTGCTTGCTATCTGCCTTCTCTGAACCCTCCCCACTCTAGTCCATCCTACATTATCAAGAGCCTTAAAAGATTGCTTCCAGCTAAAACAAGATGAATGGTTTATTGGCCGTAAAACTCAGACCAGTTTGTGTTACAATGCAGATTCTTCAAAATATACCCATAATGTAATATTTTAGCTTGACTTTCTTCTTTCGTTCTACGTTGAATCTCTCCACACTGCCCAACTGTTCAACAGTAAGTAAGCCAAGCGCATCATTCTCCTTCCCTCTGCACTTTTGCCTCAAATGTTTGTCTTTAGTCTTTGCTTTTAAAACATAAAAAATGCCATTCTACGAAACCCAATTCAGCTCCACACACACTCTCCGTTATTTCTTCCCTGCATAAATCAACTCAAAATTATCCCTTTCTCTTCTTGGTTCTTACGGTGCTTATTGCAAGCTTCCTCCATTTAGCACTTGCCCAAATGAATGACCTTTTCATGCTGAAGCAAGAAGAGCACAAGCTCAGAGTCAGGTAGATGTGGGTTTGAAATCTACACTAGCACTGCAGTGCAACCATGTGTAAGTTAACAAGCATCTCGGAACCCAGTGTGTTCATTTGTGGAATAGTATGTCACGGAGTTGTGAACTGCAGTAGGATAATGCATACGTAGTGCTTGGCACAGAGCAAGCCTTTAGCAAAACTTCTGGTTATGTGGTTAATAGTAGTAGTATCATCTGTATTTTCCACAGTGACAACTTTACTCCTTCCCATGTGTCTATTTTATGAATTAAAAAATTATGTAGACAGTGTGTAGCAGGCTGAGATTTGTGTTATTCAATGAAGTGAGTGGTGAAAGACTGTGTAATGATGTACTACACTGGACTGTTAGCTTTTGAAATCTTACAGTATCGTATGAAATTAAGCCCCAAAGCCTCATTTTGTCAAATACGTATTCAACATAAGGAGCACTGCTCTTACTGTTCTAGTTCTAACAGTTCACATCCTCATCTTTTCTTCTTAGGGTGCAAATGCTCTCGTCACATACACCATCATTAGTGGAGCTGATGACAGTTTCCGCATTGACCCTGAATCTGGAGATCTGATAGCTACCAAGAGGTTGGACAGAGAACGCCGTTCCAAATATTCCTTGCTGGTTCGCGCCGATGATGGTCTTCAGTCCTCAGATATGAGAATTAATATCACAGTCAGTGATGTGAACGACCACACACCCAAGTTCTCCAGACCTGTGTATTCTTTTGACATCCCAGAAGACACAACCCCAGGTAGGTGATGCACCCGTAAGTGTATTTGTAGGGATCACCTTTGACTACAGTTATGGACTACATTTTGGCTGTTATTAATTAGTTTAATTAGTGACAAGCTTTTACCATATACTATTAGGTATAAAAATTTGTATGCTGAATTTTTGTGATTAACCATGTTTGCTACAATTCCCAAGCAAATTACTAGACTTCTGAGAGCAGATGAAGTTAGCCATCCATCTGATTACTAATTACAGATATTTCTGTTGCTGAAAGTATTTGTAACATGGGTTGGTAATTTTTCTGGCAACCACAATTTTGATACTGTTTTTCCACTTTAAATATGTCTAATGTGATTATGCTGCTGTGTATAGAAAGAGCAAAGAAAAGCACGTGAAAACCTTTGAGTTCTGGTTCTAACACTTACTAGCTAACTCTATGACCCAGGGCAAGTTACTTCATTTCTCTTAGCTTCAGTTCCTCCTTCCGTAAAACAGAAACAATAATTCCTGTTAGAATTATGGTAAAGGTTAATTTAGAAAGCATATATGAGTTTGCTAACATGTGGCTTGAGGATTTAGTAAGTGCTCAATAATTGTTAGTAGAATATGAATCCTGAATTAATTATCTTATTTCTCTGAACATGTTATGTCGTGGTTGTTGAGTTTAAGTACTTGATATCCATGTTCCTGGTATATGTGTGCTTTGTTTCCGTTATTGGAAATTCTTATCTAAAATTTAAATTTCATTCTCAATTACATTTGGAATGAGTTTGCAATAATAAGGCGTATGTTTTGGAAACTCCTTTGACAAAGGAATGAAACACTTATAGATGACTTCTCATTGCGGTTTCTCTTCACTCCCCATGATGAGTTGCTCATGTCTGCCATGAAATTCCCATCACATTTATTTCTTGCCCTACTTATAGCAATGACCGTATGAGCTGTCAAGTGGTATTCCCTGGGCATAAGGCTCTCTTACTGCTTGGAATTCTCAGTTCCTGACACCAGCAATGGGCCCCAATATATGTTCACTGAATTCGTCAGTAGTTTGTGAATTTGCAATACCAAGTAGAAAAATAATGTCAGAAGTACTATTAATTCCCCAGAACATTTACATTGCAACATAAGATCTACTGGATAGCTCATATGCTATATGCTTTGTTAGTATTTGGGAATGTTGGTATCAGTGTTCATGTGGAAATCTGAAGAATGTTGTGTTCACTATATTTTCATAGTTATTCTCTAGCTAAAATATTTTACTGTACTAATAAATTTTTTTGGTGTCTTTGTGTATGTTCTCTTAGCAATACCCTTGTCCCATTAATTTTACGCTATTAATTTATTCTTTTTGATAGGTTCTTTGGTAGCAGCTATTTTAGCTACAGACGATGACTCTGGTGTGAATGGAGAAATTACATATATTGTGAGTGAAGATGATGAAGATGGCATATTTTTCCTGAATCCAGTTACTGGAGTCTTTAATTTGACTCGAATATTAGATTATGAAGCACAGCAATATTATATCCTCACTGTTCGAGCTGAAGATGGTGGGGGACAATTTACTACCATCAGGATTTATTTCAATATACTAGATGTAAATGACAACCCACCTATTTTCAGCTTGAATTCATATAGCACATCTTTAATGGAGAATCTGCCTCTGGGATCTACTGTTCTTGTCTTTAACGTTACTGATGCAGATGATGGTATGTACTTTATTTTATATATTTAAAAAAATTAAAAATGTCATAGATTTATATTATATTTATTTGCTGGACTCATCTATCACAAAATTTCATTTTGTGAATATAGGTTCAAAATTGAGGAATAGATTTATCATTTAACTATAAAGGATTAAAAAATAAGTATTTATCAGTTAAATTCTTATTTATAAGAGTTAAGGAGCAATTGTTTTACCTTTAGAAACTTTATCTTCCTTTTTGCCTCTTAAATGCGTGGCGGTGTTGCAGTTAAATAATGCACAAGTCATTAAATGGCTTTTTGGTAGGTTTTGTCCATAAATAAAAATATTTGTTTATATATGTTATTTTAACTTAAAAGGATAAAATTTGGAAGCGAAAAGAAAACCAAAGTCTTAAAAAAATGCTTAAAGAATGCATAGTTTGACATTTCTGAGTGAAAACTGCTCATAGTATTTTAGCAAATTTTCATGCTTAGACTCAGGGCCATCTCAGATCTCTAACGTCTGTTATATGATCAAGTTGAGATTTTTCATTAAATCTCGACTTTGCATGTGTTTGACTTTTATTTACGGCAAAAGCATTTGACAAACTTTCTTTTAAAATACGACTTTTCTGGCCTTTCTTCTAAGATCCGTTTGGCACATACACATATCAGCTAGTATTGCCTTAGAGATAACACTGTACAGATTATCAGTCTTTAACTAAACTGTTTGGAAAGTTAATACCTTGTTTTCTCTTCTGTTAGATGCAGCTAAATGTCCTATCAGTTGAAAAAAACAAGAGACAGCACTTTGAAGAGGAAATAGGCCTCTAGCCCCAGGATATGCCTAGTGATTTAGGCATATCAACCTTAATTTAGAATTTCCTGGTCTTACTGACTTGGATGATTTATGTAATCTCAGAATACCATTCTATCTCAACTTTCTGTTCTATACTTAGTTTCCTTTCAGGAGTGTCTAGAAATGTCACTTAGAAAGATAGGAGAGGAAAAAAGCACAGTATTTTATATATATTTCAATTCACAAAATTGGAAATGCTTTCTTTAGGATTCATTGAGTAAGTGCGTTTGAGGTTTTCCCCTCTTATTCAAGTTAGTATTGGACACTTGATTCTAAAATAGAAGTGGCTGTAATAATTAGCACCACTACTATTGCTAATAATATTAACAACAATGCTCAACATTTGCCAAGTATTACTATGTACCCAGTCCTGACCTAAGAGTATTGCATGCTGTATTTCACCTCCATCCATCCAGCTCTGTGATTGGCCCCAGTTAGACGTTTGTACACAATTGAGGTTACTCTCTATTTAGGAAGTTGATTTCTCTATTACAACCTTAATTATTTCACCTGCTCCGTGGATATGATGTTTTCTTATTTATCCTTGTGACTGGTCACGACTTTTCAGTAGTGAAGAATTTTCTGCCATGTTTCTTTGTGATTTATTTATTATGTATTAGCGAGAGCCCTTTGTTTCATAGGGTTGTGTGTTCCTCTGGAATAAATTTCATTTATGCTCATACTTTAAAATGTAGAGAACTGGGAAAATAGCAAAAAAGAATCTTTCTTTGTGAAAACCTTCTGGAATATTCCATGCACACGTATCCATAGACCTATGTTAACCATTGACTTCAAGTTACTTTTCATAGGTTTTTTTTTTTTCCCCTTTAATTGTGCTAGGTAAAAGTTTCAAGCTGCGTTTTCCCATTGTTTTAGTTTTGAATACTTTTATCAGTGTAGTTTCCTGTACCTTGACCTAAAATATAGGACACAATTCCTATTTTCTCTGAATTTCAAGGATTACGATAAGAGTGTACAAGGGTAACCTTGTTTGTTTAAAATTGCCGTCTCAGTTACACTACATAGCTCTCAAAGTATTTCACAAACAGTATTATTTAGACGTTATTTTAATTAACAAATTCATTTTAATCTCTGATCAAGAGGTTCCTGATGAACTAATATTATAATATTCTTAGATAAAGAAATTTTATATGAAAATAAACAACATTTTTTGTTATCTATATCTAGATTCTCTCAGAGTTTAACCTAAAATTTTAGGTTACATGATCATTTAATAAGAATGAAGCAAATCTATTGCTGTTTTCACAAGATAAATAGTGTATGTCTTAATGTCAAGGCTTCCATACATATAGTTAAGAAAGGATTATATCGAGGCAAAATATTACAAATTGAAGCTTCATGGAAATATTCTGGCTTTGATAATCATTTTGTTATTATTCTAGAAATAAATTCATATACTCTTCAAAATATTGGGGAGCCATAGAGTGTTTTGAGAATAAAATAATTGTAATTATTGCTGAATAAATTTACCTATGTATGCTACATACACAATGCAGATCATTTGACCTGTGAAAGGGTTTCGTAGTCCATTGCTCTGATGACCTTGTTGGAACTGCCTCATAAAAATGAATGCTGTCTGAAACGCTTCCATGTGTCACAGCTGTGTGATAAGTTAGCAAATACTAGTTCATCACAGAAATAGTTAGACAACATTTATGGATTGTGAATAAATGTACACATTTCATGACAGAACTATATACCTACAGTTATGTGCTATATTTCCTGGAACTAAATTATTCATGAGACTGAAATAAAAAACAACAGCAAAAAAATCCAACACAACGCCCTCCACACAATAAAACTGCCAGAAAGAATTATGTAAACTAAATCACTTTCAGAACGTTGAACACAAATAGTTAGAAATATAGACTGTTTTAAGTTTAAAGATCTGGTGGGCTATAAAACCCCACTATATTCAAGTCCCAACACTTATGGGTAAACTATAGAATTTTAAAGTAATGTATTTACTGTTTCGTGATTTGGATATTTGATGCAAAGAGCAGAGACAGAAAAATAGCCTGAGCTCTTTATTTTTCAGGATTCTACAAATGGTCAGGGAGAATTTTGAGTTTCAATCTGTCTGCATGTATTTTCTAGATGTAGAGCACATGCCCAGAGTCACTTAGACTTGTCAGGAATGAAAAGTCCTTTTCTTTACGGTAACGTAAATACAGCCGGCTCCCATGGCGGGGAAATGCAGCAGCAACGACTCAGTTCCTGAGATTAGAGCTGTTTCTTAGGTGGCATTGCAATATTTGCACAAAAGTAGTTATATTTTTATGTTTATTTCCTCAAAGTTAACGATCGTTATCGTCAGTTCATTTTTAATGTTACAACCTAATATCTCATATTTGTCATTATGAATTTGAATATAAAATTAAATTCTTTTTTTCATAATTCTAATTAAAGTTTAATACTTCTTTCTTCCTCCACCCACCTACTCCACCAAACTTTTTCCCTAAAGAAGAGGCTGTTCTGCTGTTTGCAATGAGGCTATAAAATCTTGGTGTCCTGTTCTCTTTTGCCTCTGCAATTTAGTTGTTTACTCAAGGAAGTGGCACACACAGTGCGCCAAGGGTGTTCAGATTGTTGACTGAATTGCTTGCATTCCAGTTGATTTATGTGGAAATGCTGGGTGATCACTTCATAGCCATGTGCAAGTCTGTCAGTATTTTTAATTTCTTTTGATCTTGGGCATGAAAAATTTTACAAGCTTGCATAAAACTAAATTTTATATCTCTGTTTGTTAGTATTATTTTTAATCCAGATGTTTTCATAACTTTTTCTCAATTATAATTGTGGCTGAATTTGTTCCTCAAAGAATAGGAATTCAATATTTACTGTTGGATTTAGCCATAAGAAATGCAGAATATATCTTTACAGAGTAATTTGATTTTAAAAAGTATTAAATATATGTAAAATATATATGAACATATATATTTTTAAAGTCAAATTACTTTCTAAGGAAATAGATATATACAAATTACTTTCCAAGGAGACAGATATATATCTATATATCTATATATTCCACTAGCTGATGGAACTTTTTTTTGCACCAGTGGATGGAACTTTTCTTCCCTAAATCCATGGAATTTTAAGTCAAGGTGTTGAAGTACGCTATTGACCTTATTCTATCCAGATCTTAAAATTCTCTGTATCTCCTTCTTGTGCATTGACCTATGGTCTCCATTAGCTTTATTTATTCATATTTTTCCTGATCCTTAGAGTCCCAAGTATTCTAAACTTTATAACCTCTGCTTTGCTCACTTGCTAATAGTCTTAAATAAACTATGAAGATTAAAAGTCACAACTCATAATGAGGCAGGAAAATCCTACCTGTTCAAAGACCTACCCAAACTTTGCTTAGCCTAGAAATTTTGGGGAATAAGCCAGTGCCTGAAAGTTGTCTTCATAACTATTTTCTCTGAAGCAACTTATAGACAAAGGACATTAGGTAGAGACCATCAAATCACAGGAAAAGAATAACTCTAGCAATTTTTAGAAAGAATAGGCAAACCCTACCTGGTAGAAAAGAAAATCCCATAACTCAGCTAAAACTTTCCTTTGTAAGGAATTTGATGAGTTAAGAAAAAGTAGAGGCTAACTCAAGTATTCATAGAATCCTGAGAAAAGTCTTTTTTCAAGAAAAAAAGAGGAAAGGGTGACCAAACGATTCCAGAAGACTCTTGGCAAAGAGTGGACATCATTTCTGATGACTGAATGGTTGAAATTAACTTCAGAAATATAGGAGCTTTTTGTAAGCAATTTATGTAACTTAATAGATTTTACCTAGTATGGAATCCCAGAGTATAAAATCAGTATGTTTCTTATAATATCCTAAAATTCTTATACTATCCTACAATATTCTTATAATCTCCTACAATATTCCAACATTGTTATAATAAAATATAAAAATTCACGTGGCGTTATGGACCAGTTAAGAAAACACTATTCTAGGGAGGAAATCTGATTTTTCTTTCTCTTTTGACTGCTTATCTGTTATTTACCTTTAAATTACTTACTAAAACAATAGACTGATCCATTCTCCACATCTTCTCTGTTAGAAGAATCTTTGCAGTCGTTTTCTGAAATGAAGATTTATGTATCATTTAAAGAAAAATTTTAATTTAGCACATGTTCCAATGAAAACTAGATAAAATATTATCTAAATATAGCCCAATAACAGTGTGTGCATTTATATTTGAAGTCTATTTTGTATAATTTTATGCTAACATTTCCTTCAAAGAATACTTTTAAAACCCTTTAAATATATGTATAAAGTTTGAAAGAGAATTATTTTCACAAAGACCGTTGGCCAGATGCTTATTAGGAATTAAAAAGTATTTATTGATTCTGACAAGAAATGTAAAAGTGGACTGAAAGCCTCCATGACTAATGCCATACATCAGAAAATTTTATTACCCTTCTCTGAAAATCGGCGTCGGCCTCAATAAATTACTGAAGTTATAATGTTTGGCTAATAGTGTAGAGTATGGCACTGTTAATGTTGAACTCTCAGGAATTATGTGATATAAAGAGGAAATGTATAGGAAAATATCCGCTCTCTGGAATATTTTTCTCCTCTTTACTTTTGCAATTTAACATTTCAACACTGTAGTAAATAGCAAGCAGTATATAGATCATTTGTTCACCAGATTGTAAACATCCTTTCAGATCAAAAGTTAACAGGGAAAGAATTATGAGTATGTCTTACTGAAAAAGAAAATTAACTGTGGCTAAATCCTCCGGAAGGTGTGTTTGGAGGCGTCACGTATCAAATATGCAGTTTCGTCTTACAGAATTTTTGATGCAGCTTAGTTTGCAATCAGCACACATTTAAAAAAATTTAATTTTTTCCTTCCATTTTAGGCATCAATTCCCAGCTGGCTTATAGCATTGCTTCCGGTGACAGCCTCGGGCAGTTTACAGTTGACAAAAACGGTGTCCTGAAAGTCCTCAAAGCTTTGGATCGTGAAAGTCAGTCCTTCTACAACCTGGTTGTTCAGGTGCATGACCTGCCACAGCTTCCAGCCTCCAGATTCACAAGCACTGCTCAAGTCTCCATTATTTTGTTGGATGTAAATGATAACCCACCAACATTTCTTTCCCCTAAACTGACGTACATTCCGGAAAACACACCTATTGATACTGTTGTTTTCAAAGCTCAAGCAACTGACCCAGACAGTGGCCCAAACAGCTATATTGAGTACACCCTGCTGAACCCTTTGGGAAACAAGTTCAGTATTGGGACCATTGATGGTGAAGTAAGGCTCACTGGAGAACTGGATAGAGAAGAGGTTTCCAATTATACTCTAATGGTGGTGGCTACAGACAAAGGTCAACCATCTCTCTCTTCGTCGACAGAGGTTGTAGTTATGGTACTTGACATCAATGATAATAATCCTATTTTTGCACAGGCTTTGTATAAAGTGGAGATTAATGAAAACACACTTACTGGAACTGATATAATACAAGTCTGTGCAACAGATGGAGATGAAGGTACAAATGGACAGGTTCGCTATGGCATCGTTGATGGTGATGCCAATCAGGAATTTCGGATCGACTCTGTCACAGGTGCAATCACTGTCGCTAAGCCTTTGGATAGAGAGAAGACTCCTACTTACTTTTTAACTGTTCAGGCAACAGATCGGGGCAGTACCCCCAGAACTGATACCTCCACCGTCAGCATTGTTCTACTGGATATTAATGATTTTGTTCCCATATTTGAGCTATCTCCATATTCTGTAAATGTCCCTGAGAATTTAGGGACGTTACCCAGAACAATTCTTCAGGTCAGTAAACTTAAATAAAACAAATATTGTGTTCACTATAAGACACCTAATTTAATTACAGTGTGCATGCTTTCCCCACCCTCTTCCTCATTCTCATCCATAAGTGCTTAATTTCAGATATAGCAAATTCCAAAAGGGAAAAACTTATGAAAATTATACCTAAGAACCTATTGATTTCTTTATAGATTAAATATTGCATTTCAATTATGTTCTTTTGTGTATACTCATGTTTGCACACATTTATGTATTTTTGAACTTTGTCTCACTATAACAGTAATATCTGCACATGGTAAGAAAAAAAGTGATGTAAAAGTTTGAAAACATAGTTAGAAATGTGGTCCTCCCTTCCCTCTTTACACATCCAACTACCTAGATGAAACTGCTTTTAAAATCTTTTGTGAAGCCTTCCAAAATTCTGTGCATTGATTTTATGCATATTTTTACACAAATAATACGTACTACTCTATACCATTTTTGTCTTTTACTTCAAACTTAAAAATATATCTTTGGAACCTTTTGATATTGGTTCCTATGGCTCTACCTCATTTTTTAAATGGTACATCTTGTTTCATGGTATACATTGTGTTAGTTTTACTCATACCCATGGCATGTATCATTCTCTCCTGTAGGTGGTGGCAAGAGATGATGATCAAGGTTCTAACAGCAAACTCTCATATGTTCTATTTGGCGGTAATGAAGACAATGCTTTTACTCTCTCAGCTAGTGGAGAACTTCGAGTAACACAGAGTTTGGACCGTGAAACGAAGGAGCACTTTGTCTTGGTGATCACAGCCACAGATGCAGGTAAATCTGGCACAACCTTGTCTGGTTGTAAGGAATTTCTTCATAATGTGAATAAATGAAAGTAGTTTTGTTTACCAGTAAATTAAATATTTGTTGAAATTCACTAATGCTTGGAAATCCAGTTGTATCCATATAATGTGTAGCACATATCACTTTATGAAATTTATATGTACCTGGTAAGGGCTTAAGGACTTTACAGGCAAAGCTGTATTCCTGTGAGACAAAGTGTGTCCCTGCCCATAAGCCACCTTAGTACTTCTGGGGTGACCTGATACTCCACCACTTGAGCCAGGAGGCATTTCAAGTACATTAGCTTTGAAAACATCCAGATGGTTCTAACTGGTTATGGAGATGAGAGTGGGTCCAGAGTTCTAGTTCATTGGCTCTCTAGGTTCTGCTGAATTGTAAGGAGCTATGATAGGCATTTGATGAAGCCCCACAGAGTTCCAAAAAGAGTATCAGTGAGAGGGAGCTAAGGGTTCTTGTTGAGTTAGCAGTGTAATGGACCAGCACAGAAATAATGAAAAGTAGTATACATTTGCTGTTAGTGTTTGGAAATAGTAATTACGTAAAGTTGTATAGCAGGTAGCATAAATATAATCTATTAAAAAATATTTCTGTTTACCCCTATTTTGTTTTACATATTATTGATTATTCATATATATTGAAGACTTCTAATGCAAACTTGAAACAATTAAAAATTTGTCAAGAATCTTTATGCCTTGAAGAAAGTAGGTATTGGTTAAATAGTTGTTGAATAAATGAATGAATGAGTCATTGATTTCCAGAAGTTTTAGTGAATTATGGAACATAGTCCTTATATAACATTCATTTATAAAAATTCCCACAATTTAGTATCTAATTGTTAAAGAATTTAATAATGTTGACATGTTTTTTAAAATTTGTTGAAATTGTTTTAAGCCCAGGCAGATTTGTTGGAACATTACATGCCTAAAATTATTTATGTATGCATTCATGTAGATGTGTAAATGCTGATATAGAAGAACAATTCTGAATTTTTAAATGAGCTGTTTGTACTGTTGTTGAAATGTTTTTGATGAATATAATGTATTAATATTTTTGTTATGTATGACCACTTTCAGGGTATTCAATATATTGTTTCATGTCACCACTTCTCTGAAAAAAGCCAGAGACTTTGAGATTATTAGTAATGATAGATTTATGTTAAGTATTCAAATGATAGTGTCTCTGATTATTAAATGAAGTGGCTCTCTCTACATATTATTTGCCATTTACTTTTGGGAATGTAATTATCTGAGACGATTGCTTTATGAAAGAAAGCAATATTCTGTGTATCTTTTTAATGTGTGTGAATGACCCTGTTACATTTTATGCAGAGTGTCAAATCCTGAGGAATGGCGAACAGAATATAATGTAGTGTAATAACCACATAAAACTTAAATCAAGTTGATCTGAAACATGTTTCATTATGTGTGTAGTCCGTGTTGTGCTTCGTGGTCAGTGGGCGTGGATGGTAAACAATCTCATGTGAAAAATGCAGTCACTACCACATTGCTCACCATCAACCCAGTATTTCAAGAGTCATCTGGAGAGAAGAGAGGATGAAACTGAGTAGAAACTAGTAGAGAGTCAGATATTTAGAACTAAGGATTTATTACTAAAGGATCCCAGTCATTGCTTTTCTCTCCGGTTACACCTGCCTGGAAATGTGGGGTCCATTCTCAGTGCACGCAAATACAGAGGCTTTGTGGAGGTGAAGTGGGTGAGGAGAAACTAGGACCAGGAATCTATTTCCCTAAGGCATCAGTCACTATAACACTTGCTGCTGAGCATGTGTCACATTGAGGTCAGCCCAGGGTGAGGAATGGGATGTGACTGTGAGAGCCAGGGGTGCATTACCAGGTGACCCTGATGGGCAGAGCTTCGTCATCAGAGGATGTGTACTTGGGAACATTCTAAGTCAAAAGCCATACCAGAGAAAGAATGTAACCATGTAGACAAGAGTGCCTGTTTTCAGCCAAATAATTCTGAGAATTTGAAAATCTTTTTGTGCGCCTGTGCAGCCAAGGGGGGTTATTGTGAAGGGGAAGGGAATTTTCTTCATATATGGCCATCTGTGTCATGCAGTATGCCAGATTTTACAGATATTAACCCTTTCTACACATTAATTTTCTTCATCATCTGAAAGACTTAGGTGTTTTTATATCCATTTTACTTACGGTAATTCCAAACTCAGAGTGGTTAAATAATTTATCCAGGATTATACAGCTAATAAGTAGCAGAGTAGGATTCAGACTCTAGCATGGCTGACTTCCAAGTTCAGGGTATACTGAAGATTTTAGTGTGTAGGTAAAGTAAAATTTAAAAAAAATACTAATTTCCAAAATTATTTTATTTGCAAATCAAACCAAATAATCTATGTAATATAATGATAAAAGCTTTGTATTTGAATTGATCTCAATATGAATTCTGGTTCTGTCATAATTATCTTTGTGATTCAGACAAGCTGTAACATCTCTCTCAATTTCAATATCTTCCTCAGTAAAATGGGGATAATAATAATGACAAAGTAGTTTATTGTAAGGTTTACTTGATACAACATATGTTAAATTGCTAAATACGTGTATCACAGTGTATCTAATGATTGTAATAAGAACTGTGATCCATGTACTTTAAACGTTTTAAAATTCTTAGAAATATATGCTCTGTTCATTACTTATTAAATGACTTACGGATTCGTTTAAAACTTTTTTTTTTAAAAAAATTACAGTTCATAGTGCTTCATTTTATACATTACTACGTTAGGAACTTTTTTGTGTGTATCAGATATTTCTTTTTGAACTTCCCAAGAATATATTGCATAGTAAGCATTTAACCATTCAAAAAGACCACAGATTTTAGAAACCGTAGTGCAGCCAAATTATGGTTAAGGAGGATTTTGTGGGCTAGCCAGCAAACTTAAGTACCACTTGCAATACTGTTTCTCCATCAAAATGACAGCATAAAAGGGACATTTCACTAGGAAAAAAAGAAATAAAGAAAACTTGAAATGATAAAGTTAAAAGTATTCTCTTCTGATAGACGTGGGTGAGTCAGCCTTTTAGGAGGAAATTTCGCAAGGAGGAGATTCAAGAAAGCGTTGGTCTAAGTGTGCAGACCGCGCAAGAACCGAGTCCTGGTTCCAGGGGGCCACACTGTGTGAGTTCCTGATGCTATCGATCCTGAGGAAAATTGGGGCCCTGGAATCCCTAATATAAGGACAAATAATAGAAGTATAATCTAATTTCTATGAATAACTGTTGCTATTAAATGAGTAATGTGAAGACCATATGTGTGTAGATTCTGCCCAATATGGAGTTGGGAGAGTTATGAGTTGCGGAGAGTGAACATTCAGATTATCAGTAAAAATAAGATATTTGGAAGTCTGTCATTCACGGCCTTAAATATGATGCTGAGGAGCGTAGTGGGGGGCATAAATAAGATTCAGTGACGCTGGTGCCTTAGGTCACAGTATTTTGACAGTTCTGGAAATTAGAGAATTGATTGAACTTTGCCTCAGTGTACAGATTTTTATGAGTGCCTTCTTCTGGGTTGCCCTGAAATGGGCTGGTGTTTTTGAGGCTACTGGAGTAGAAGTATTCAATTAGGTGTCTGAAGATCATTTAATAAAGATTATGCAGAAAGCAATCAGAAATTGTGAGGGAAGTTGGACTAGATAATCTTAAGGTCATTAAAACTATATGTGACCGTGATTTTCTGTGCAATTCCTTTGCACACGTTTGGTATCGTGAATAATCACTTATATGGGAGAATGTGAGCATTTTAGATATCAGGCTTCAGAATCTGCGGTTTAATCCTGTTTTCCAGGAATGAAGGCTCTGACACAAGATTTAAAATACATATTCACCGCTATGATTTAAAAGTCAAATGGGTTTATGACATGAGAAAATTCAGAAAAATATGGCAGCTTTTAGGTCCCAGATGCCATGTTAGTCTCAAATTTGCAGTGTTCTAAGAACCAGGAAAATATCAAAGTGTTCTAAACAAAAAAAAAAGTTTGACAGTTTTATTCCTTAGCTCACAAATCTCTTTTCCTTTGCTCTTTTTAAATTCTTACCTGATGGCAGCCCAAGGGTGGGTCACTTTGGCAATATGGCAGCAATTGAAGCAGCAGCTTTTTTTATCAGCAAACCTCTAAATCTTTGAGTTTTTTCGAGAAAACATTGGCATTCCATTATCATCATATTTTTATTTACTGACTGCATGGCTAAGGAGTAGCTCATCTGGAAACTCTCTAACTGCTCCTGTCTACTGTGTGAAATGAGCTGCAACCGCGCTGTCATATGTGTGTGGGACTGAATGTTACATTGCTAAATAACAAAACGGAACAGAGTGTAATAATTCTACCTCATTTCTTTCCTATAAGATTAATTTACTAAACAGTAATTTAGTAAGTTGAGACTACAATTCAATTAATGATGGTATTTTATTTGATTATAATTAAAACTATGGCTACTCTGCATTTATTCTGTATTACTCACTGTTATTTCTTCTAGAAAGATGTACTGTACCAAGTAGTAATTCCTAAGAGGCTAAAGCTTCAACCTGGGACAGTGATGCAGAGAACCCAGCCCATGAGGTTCCTTCTAAGAGGGGAGCTCTAAAGCAGTTAATGTCTTTCACATGGTTGGGTATCCTATTTCCAGGTAGCCTTCCTTACAGAAGTTTTCCTTGCTATATTCTCATATGTGCAGTAAATAAAATAATTCGGGAATATCAGGGAACCCAGAGCAATCTACTTAAAAAAATAATTCAGAGAACTAATTTACAAAATGGAAGCATATCCCAGAGGTAAATACATAACTTTATAGTTAAACGGAGGTTCAAATCCTACCTCTGCCTTTTCCTAGCTACATGACCTTGGGCAAGTGACCTTCATGTTCATATATGTAAAATGGATATCCTAATTCCTGCATGGAAAGTTTATTGACAAGAATAAGAGAATGACTTATTTTAGCTATTAATGTGAGTCAGCCTGTTTGCTGGACATCTCAAGCTTAGTAAGGCCAAACAAAACTTTTTGACTCTCCACCTCTCCTACCCTCCATAATTCTCTGTCCACAATTTCACAATTGCTGTTGCCATTCTTCATTCCTCTTTCTCTATCCACATTCAACAAGTCCTTTGAGAAGCAGACTCTGCATCAAAAAAACCCAAAAAATGTCTTGAATTTATCCTCTTTTCATTTCCACTACCACCACCTTAGGCTAAGCCATGGTTATATGATACCTTCCTAACTGCCTAACTTTTCTCCCCCACAGTACGTTCTCCAACAAGCAGTTCACGACCTTTAAAGCTATAAATTTGATCATCATGCCCCATCGCTTCTTTAAAAACCCTTCAGTGGTTTCCAAGAATAAAACCTGAATTTCCTACCATTGACCACATGGCATTAAATGGCCAGGCCTCTGTCCCCATCTCTGACCTCTTCTATCAGCCACTGACTGCCACCTTTATCATGCGCCTGCCATGGTGCACTGGGCAGGCTCAACCATGGTCACCTCTCAGCTTAGTGTTCAGCATTTTCATGTTGGTAGGTTGAAATCTGCCACTGTGGTAGTATTTACACCACAAAAATCAGCAAATGCTATGAATCGGGTGGCTTGCCTCAGGAGAGCAGTTGCTAAACATTTACCGCAAATTGCCAGTGCCAGTTAATCTGGCCTCTAAAATGCCAACGTTTTCCTGCCTTTGGCCCTTTGCACTTGTAGTTCATTCTGCCTGGAATGTTCTAGTCTATAGTGGTCTGTTTGTGTTGCTATTGTTGTTTTTTTAAGGGGGAGCATGTTCATGTCTTGGTCCTTTTGTCATTATATCTGGGTAAAATGTCAACTTCTGTGAGAGGACTTATCTGACCACCAACTTAATTGTCCCACTTCCCCTCTCTCCAAGGTCACTGTCTATCACTTTACCTTGTTGTGATTTCTTCTTAACACTAATTTCTATCTAAAATAATATGCTTATATATAATATACATGAGTATGTATAATTTATTTACCACATCAATATCTATCATCCTTCCAGTAGATTGTAAACGTCTGAGGTCTTGTTCAAAACTGAATTTCCAGAAACACCTGAACAGAACCTTCCACATAGCAGGTGCATAATAAATATTTATTGAATGAATTAATGATTTAATGTGTAAAAAAAGATGATAATTAGTATCAATTAATTATCATCCTGTTATTTCATACTTATTTACATACTTATATTTCGTTTATTTTTATATATTTATCACTTGCAGATTTTTCGAAGGACCTACCAAAAGGAAAAGTGCCAATCTTTTTTAACTCATGGCTGAAATTCCAGAAGTTTTTGCTACATTGGTTGTGGTCATTCAGATTGACCTCTGCTTTGAAAAGCAGCACAAGTGTTTAAGACTGTGGTGTTTAGTGTGATGTGATAAATTGCAGTCATATGTAAAGACCCACTGAAGCATTTTATGGCTCTAATTCAGTTTCAAGTGCTTAAAATATTGTTTGAGCTATGTTCTCATGACTCTCCCGTGAACCCTCTGGCTCTTACTCAATTCTGCTATCTATTAGATGTTTCTAGGTAGGTCTTGTCTCTGCTCTGTATGGTGCTGCTTACGTTCCGTATCTCCCAAATACCCGAGTACCCTTTTAGCTACAAAAAATGTACCCTACAGGTGGTTTTTGGCTTCATGTAGCTTAAATATAATAGCTTGTACCTCTCCACATAAACATAATATGAAAAGTTTTGCTTGTTTTGAATTTTGTTATGGAAATTTTGGTGTTTTGCTAAACTATTCCAATTAATATATATCTATACAAGTAATTTTTCCAGATCCCTTAGAAAAAAATTTTCTAACTTAAGATAAATCTTATGCCCTCATCAGTAAGTTCAAAGTGTGTGAGCCATTAATATCTGCCATTACTCTTTCAAAATACCGAATTAGTATATCAAAAAGCAGTAAAATAAGATAGTATGACAATAGAGGTATGTTAAAGTTGTAAATCAATGTGTAATATGGAGGGATTTCTTAAAGAGAACTATACATGAAAAAATTCTAAGTTAGAGAAATCTGATTTAAAATTATAATTTTATAACCAGAGACTTCTTGGAGATGAGCCAGTCCATTTCCTTCATCTTCCAGATAAGAGAATTGAGGCCTGGAATAATTAAGCAGTTTGCCAGAGCTTGCAGACCCACAGAGTGGCAGAGTCAAGAACAATATCTAGGATTTCTGCCTTTCAACCAAGTTCTTGCTCACCTATACTATATTTATAAATCAGGATCTGCTGAATCTTTGAATAACATAGATTTCCAAAAATGCAATTTTAAGAAAACTTTTCTTGCTCTATGTTATTCACTGTGCTTTAATGTATAAAACATCCAACTGTTGTTTTTCTTTCTCCAAATAAATAATGTTTCAAAATATTTTTTGTGAAGTCAAATTAATTGGAATCAATAATTTCAATATTGATCTTTTGAAAATAAGCTTAAATTTAGGTATTGTTCAAATTATATGCTAAGTAGGAGAAGATATTAAAAATTCATTTGGCTTTACAGGTGGAAGATAATAATATTGCTAGTTATCACTGCCAGTTGTCATTTTGGATTTATTAAAATCAAACTATGATGCCAATTTAATAGGCCTTATAAGTGAATTCTGCTTATAGTCCATGAGACTCTTAGGCTTTTATGGGCTGTGTTAATATACAACCAGTATCTTGATATTATTTTGTTGGAAAATATTTACAGAGCACTCTTCCAGGTATTTTTTTAGGTACTGGAGATACAGTGGTAAGAAGGGGAGAGTCTGTGCCCTCCAAGAGGTTACATTCTATTCAAAAAGATAGACCATAAACGAAATAGAATACATAGACCAGGAGTGATATGAGATACTATGAAGTTAAATGAAGCAGGTTAAGTGACTAGGGAGTGAGGAATTGGAGGTGTTATTTTTGATAGCATAGTTAGGAAAGTGAAATGTGAAGATCTGGGTAAACAGTGTTGCTTGCAGATGAAACAGCCTGAGGCAGGGATCAAGCTGGCTACATCCAAAGACAGTAAGATGGCCTGGATGCTGGACTAGAGGAGAAGAGTAGAGTCTTGGAAGAGGTAGGCAGAGGCGAGATCACATAAACTTTTCAGGCCAGGGTAAAGAACTTTAATTTTATTCAAAGAGTGAGGAGAAACCTTGGTAGGACTTTGAACAGGGAAGTGATAGGGAATTTTGGGAATATCTGGTTTTGTGGCAGTTGTGGAGAACAAGGATAGAAATAGAGACGATAAGTAAAAGGCCATTATAGCAGCCCTTTAGAGCGATGATAGTGTTCAAAATTAAGTGACAATGTGGAGGTGGGATGAAGTAGTGACATATTTTATCCATTTTGAAGATTGAGCCAACTGGACTTGATGATGGAATTGGAGCTGTAGAAAGTTCGGGAAAGAGATGAGTCAAGCTTGTGTCCTAGATTATTGGCCTGAGACATTTGGAAAAGGGGAGAGGAAAGATTTTAGGGCAGATTATCAAGAATTATTTTTTGGATATGTTATACTTTAGATATTATGATATATCCAGTGGAGATATCAGGTAGATAGATATAATGGTTTAGTTCTCAGGGAACACATTTGAGTAGAGAAAAACTTGGAGAGTTGTAAACTTTAGATGATATTCATTCTGTGCATACTGAGTGCTTGTATGTGCCAGAATTTGTACTATATTATCTCATTTAATCTCATAACAGCCTTGTGACTTGGATAATGTTATTCCAACTTTATGGATTAAAAGGAAAACATAAACAAAACCAAGTATTAGAGAAAGTAAGCAACTTGACTTAGGCATGTAGCTGTTTATCAGTGAAAACAGGATTTGAAGCCAGTCAATCTGCTCAGGGAGAACATTTCCTACCCATTATTCACTGCTTCCCACATAGTAGCTTGTCTACTGTATTATATTTTATATGGACCAATTTTATGAGTTTCCTCTCTTTCGATTAATATTGTTTTGTATTAAAAAGAGCATTGGTTTATGAAGCAAAAAACTTGTGATTTTTCAGCCATTAAAACAGCTCATAAATAAGAATATTCATAAATCTGAAATTAAAGGTTGCTCTTCATCAAATTAGGAAATGCACGTCCAAAGATATTATGAGTGCAGAACAAATGTCAGATATTATACTAAGAGTATACAGTGTGTGTGACACACACACGTACAATGGGTCAGTTGGGCTGTGTGTGTTTGCATTTGATTTGGCGAAGGGAGATTAATCAGTGCACGAATTAAAAACATTATTGTTTATCTGTTCTCAGTCTAATACACAAAAGGGATCTAGAGATACTCTGGCTATAGGTTTGGTCAAAAATTTTAGTTATGAAGTGTCTATGTGTCAGCATAATTAATAGGTCTTAGCAGAGAAGTTCATATATTAGCATTTCTAATTAAGGGCATTTATCATCTGACTGAAAGAGGGAATAAACTTCATTCCTATGCAGAGATTGGAAATTACTTTTTAATGGACGGGAAACATGATGCTTTTGCAAAAGTTAATTCTCAAAGCTAAGAAGGCTAATCACCATGCTTTGTTTTCTCCTTGAGGACATGATGACATTTAAATTAATACTATCTGTCATATTGTTTAGTTGAGAGGGTCATTGCATTGCAAATGGCTCTATAATCAAAAGAGAGGTCAGAAGTGTGGAATATGACATTTTACATCTGAAGATAGTTGTTTTTTAAATGTTCCAGAAAGATTGCTTTTTGTCAGTATTATTTGTGGGAAAATATTGGAAAAGAGCTTGGCTTGTCTGTTATGATGAACATTTTTAATAAGGAAAATTGCTTGAAAACTTTCCGTAAGGCACCCATGATCCCATAAATCAAATAGTGCTAGGATTATCTTCAATTACTAGAAGTTAATTGCATTTAACTTGCTTCTATATTTGAGTCTAAAGCAGTTTTGCTTATTTCCAATGGAGTCATTGAAAGAAAATGTTTCCACAGACAATTTACTGTTCTAGTAGGCTTTTATTCAGCAATTCATGAATTAAGCAGCATCCAATCCAGCAGATCGAAAGGAGCTTCAAAGAGCTATACAAGGCAAGAGATTTTTTACAGATCAAAGTGAGCAGGAACAAGAAGGTTATATTGGACATTTGCTGATGGGTTGAAGCGGAGTTACTTTCCTTAATGGAGTGAAGGGAAATCTTGGAGCTGGGTCAGGTAACTTGTGCGGAGCAAGCAAGTGCTGATTGGTTGAGCCAGGCCTTGCCTTTCTGGGAGAGCCCAGCGTAGACAGTTAAGTTCTGCGTTGCTGACCTGGGACTTAGCATGAGCGACTCCATCTTGGGCTTGATCTGGTTCCTTTAACAGCATGTTTGTCTTAGGTAATAATTTTGTTTCCAAGGTTGATAACAGGTGATTGTTTTACTTCCTCTTGTTTCTGGAAGGTTTCTTACCATATCTGTCAGTGACAGATTATTATTATAAATCACTTATTCAAATAATTTTCTTTAAATCAGCTACCCTTTAGTAGGAAAAATTCTACATAGAATTTCATTTGTATATTTATAAGATATAAATACAAATAAAGGTGATTTAACTTTCAAAATTCTATTAAATTGGGGCTAGAATTATTATATTGCATAGAATTAAAACTTATACAATAATTTCTACTCTTCATTTACTTCGCTTAAGCTATAAATCTGATCAGACAAAGGATCCAGTTTTGAAATGGAAACAAACTATTTGAAATATTAAGGAAAATGTTTCTATTACCTAAAAGGTAAATATTAAATATCATGGAAAATAACATAATCTCATTGTAAAGAAATTTTTTTCTTTTCAAAAAATTTCCTCAAAATGAATCCTGTTAAAATGTAATCATTTTCTAGCCAGTTTGGTAATTATTCCATAAATATATAATTTGATATTTTCACTAAGTAGGCAGGAGGCAGGATGTATTTAGAATTTCGTGGGAGCTGCTAGTGTGTCAGAGTTTCAACATATGTTGAGGGTTCTTTTTTTAATGTCCTTTAAAAAATAATTCCTCATGATGTGCTTTTTGTGGGGGATAAAATATTTAGTTAACGTTGTATTTTACTTCATTAAATTTTTAAAAATTGTGTTTAAAATATAATAAAGTTTACCATTTTAATCATTTTTAAGTGTACAATTCTGCAGCATTAAGTACATTCATGTGGTTGTGCAACTTTTCAGTGTCGTTTTCATAGCATTATTAAAAAGTTTCTTGGGCCGGCCCAGTGGTGCAGCCGTTGACTGTGCACATTCCACTTCAGCGGCCCAGGGTTCGCAGATTCGGTCCCGGGTGCGGACATGGCAACGCTTGGCATGCCATGCTGTGGTAGACGTCCTACATATAAAGTAGAGGAAGATGGGCACAGATGTTAGCTCAGGGCCAGTCTTCCTCAGCAAAAAAGAGGAGCATTGGCAGCAGTTAGCTCAAGGCTAATCTTCCTAAAAAAAAAAAAAAAACTTCTTTAGTTTTACTTGTCACCTCTATTTAATATAAGCATGTCTATTAAGGAAATACAGTGTTTTTGATAAAGTTTCCTGGAGAAATAATTAAAAAATCAAGTGTTACGTAAGCGTGTATAAACCTAAATTATCCAAATATATTTGTAGAACTAATTAGCAGCAATAAATGATGTTATAAAATAGAATTTTTAAAATACAAAGCTGTTGGTCATATTTATTTATTTATTTATTTTTTAAAGATTTTATTTTTTTCCTTTTTCTCCCCAAAGCCCCCCAGTACATAGTTGTATATTCTTAGTTGTGGGTCCTTCTAGTTGTGACATGTGGGACGCTGCCTCAGCGTGGCTGGATGAGTGGTGCCATGTCCGCGCCCAGGATTCGAACCAGCTGTTGGTCATATTTAGAATGTTCCACATTTATTTGTTTCGTACATTTTCTGGATTCAAATTTAAATCTAACCACATAAGTTTCCATGTTAATGTACAATGACTGAATTCCAATACATTTTCAGTGGATGGCTTACTTACTGTGAGAAAACCTGTTTACTTCATGGGAAGAAAAGAAGTTAATACTATACTACAACAAACACACAAAAAATAAGTCAGGGGACCTATTCACCAAATGTTTGATGTCAAGAATGAAATCGGCTTTGTTGCAAAGCAACAGCTTTCAGTCAAGCAAAAATTCTGTTTCTGCTGAATAGTTTTTCATGTTTGAGTAGAGTATGTTTAATTTATAGGGGCTAACATAGAAAATGTAATCTGCCTGCAGTTTGAACTTTAGTCATTTAAACTCATTCATTACACTTACTAAAGAAGTATTTTCTGATAGAGCAGTTGCCTGAGACTTTTTTCTTTTTAAAATCTTATTTTAAATTACCTTTATCTTCATTTCGATATGTTTGCCCCTATTAAGTCACTAGTGTAAAAAAGCAATACTAATCATTTCCAAAATTCATGGGTGTAAAATATAACTCAAAGAAAGCTACCCACAGTAAAATGGACTGTCTGAAGATTAAGCTGTGAATAATCTTTCTGTGTGTGTGTTTGTGTATGGTGTGTGTGTGTGTGTGACTTGGTTTTGCACTCTTAAAAATGCTTTTCAGAATCATATGTATTCTTTGCTAGTTGCTCTAAAAATTTCAGAAGGTTCCTATCAATTTATCTGTTTGTTTTATATTTATATTTGTATATGTACATATATACACACATACACAGATGTACATATATAAAGAATACATAAAATTTTGCAAAATGAAATTTGAGGTTCCATTTATCTTCTGACTTCTACTTGTATTTTGAATGTCCAGTGCACCTTCCTAGCCTCAACAATTATAAATTTCTGAGACATTGACCTTTTATTTCACTTGTGTCTTCAGCTCCTTTCACTGGCTCACTACCTTCTACCAGCAGTCTGTCGTTACATCCTGCCTCTTCTTTCTGGTTGCATCTGTTTCCCACAAATCAATGCCAGATGAAATTGAACAATCTTGTCCTATTGAGCCACTGCCTGTATAATTCATCATTATCAGATCTATCCAGGCTGCACATTGGCCCCTAGTATTCTGATTCTTCTCATGGGATTCAGGATTAATTGGGACCCTCTGTTTATAAGTAGTAGACTATCTCCAAAACTTTGACTCTTGACTGCAGTCTTGTTCTCTGACCCCAGCCTTAGGCTAAGGCCTGTACTCCCAGATGTATATTTCTAGATGTGTTCAGCTCTTTGATCTTTCAGCCATGTAGTCACTAGACCAGATTTTCATATATAGAATCAAAGGAACTGTGAATATGGAGAAAGGGTTAGGCCTAATGGTGTGCATTATAGGTTTATATAAAGATGAATTAAACAATTATTCCTTCTCTCAATTAGCTTACAACTTAATATAGGATATGGCAGAAGTACATTTATAATAATAATGATATAAACATTTGCAATAAGAGTGGCATAGTTTTATCTGAGCCTAATGAGCTAAGAAAAAAAGTATTTTTAAGAGTTCAGAATTGGGCTTGCTCTCTGTCCACTATGGCTGAATGTTAATAAATTGCTTAAATTCTTTGAATCTCAAGTTTTTCATTTAAAAAAATTAAACAATAATACCTACTTCATGGAACCTATGTTTTAAATGAGTAATACATATATAAAATATGTATATATATATATGCTATCAAATAAGTGTTCAATAATATGTATATACAAATATATATATATGTATTTCAATTTATGTATAAATGTATGGGCTAAGTTTACAAAGAATAATTACGATTTCAGTTTTTGACATACTAATGTTGAGGCTCTTTGACAATTTGCACGAGGAGACAGAAAATAGTTGAATGTATTAGCCTGGAGCCAGCAGAAAGTTCTGGACTGAAGATAAAGTAATAATAAACATCATGCAGCACTTGACATGAGGTATAAAAACAATGTTGGGAAACGAACATAAGCGCCTTAGACCACTTGTTTCCATGATTAAGAGAAAGGGTCAAAACCAAGGAAACACAGAAAAGCAACAACAAAAACATGGCTTCATCCTTCAATTAGCAGATAAGAGGACATGCTAAGAGTTGTGTGGGCCTCTTAAGAACTGGGGACCTTGTGTCCTTCATCTGAGAAGAGCGATGTAGGAGTAAGACTAACTCACTTGAAGTCAGGGGGCGTTCCCATTTTTCTGCCTTGATTTCATCTTCCTGCCTGAAGCTGAGAGGCCGTGACTTCTGGAGCTCACGCTATCCATGGACAAAGATGAGGCTGGAGTAGGGTGAGCAGAGGTAGGCCCTATCCCCAAGAATAAAAGTAAAAAATATTGGAGCAGTATTCAAATTTGGGGTTAGTCAAATCTCAGCAAAAGCCTTAGAAATTTAGAACAATGCCTTTGTAAGGTTTCCTTGTAAAATTGAAAAAAGTAAATAAGACCTGTGAGTCCGTCCTCTGGGGCAACAAGAAAGTGAAGCTGTGGGAGAGATTGCGCTTCACTCTATCAATTCTTGAAGAAAATAGGAAGAGAAGAACCGCAGTGCTTACAGAGGGGGGTGTGGCAGCTAATAAGAGGAGAAAAGGGACTCTGGGGATTGCTTTGACTTGAGAAGAGGTCCTGTGTGGA